>NC_141834.1:21304621-21452121 GCF_982586985.1 Callionymus lyra | reverse complement strand
CTAAGTGCGAGATGTTTTTGACCCATGATGCATTTGGCTGTCGGAGGAATCAATGAAAGGTCATCAGAGGTCAAGTTATCCAAGACTCTCTGCTCGTGTCGAAGCCAGAAAACAACACGTTTGTTGAGCAGATGGTGGTCGATGTTGTTTTCTCTTCCTCTCTTCCTCTCTTCCTGTCTTTCTTCTCATCGGTGCTTCTTCCCCTCATTAACGCCACAGCCAGTGATTTGGTGACAAAGAAATGATACAGTAGTCGAGGAGATCTGGAGGAAATGTTAGGTTTGAACGAACGACTCAGCAGGAGGCGTCGCTGGAGGAAGAACACCTGGTTAATCATTATTACACAGCTAGCATCTATGCTAACTTAGGTTAGCATTTAACGTGTCATGTGATCACAAGATTTATTAAGTGTTGATACATATCACGATACAATGATACGTTATATAGTGATAGTGTAGTAACAAGTATATATGTGTAGTATTGTCCAGTACTTGACTCTGGTGTTGTGATAGTGTAGTAACAAGTATATATGTGTAGTATTGTCCAGTTCTTGACTCTGGTGTTGTGATAGTGTAGTAACAAGTATATATGTGTAGTATTGTCCAGTACTTGACTCTGGTGTTGTGATAGTGTAGTAACAAGTATATATGTGTAGTATTGTCCAGTTCTTGACTCTGGTGTTGTGATAGTGTAGTAACAAGTATATATGTGTAGTATTGTCCAGTACTTGACTCTGGTGTTGTGATAGTGTAGTAACAAGTATATATGTGTAGTATTGTCCAGTACTTGACTCTGGTGTTGTGATAATGTAGTAACAAGTATATATGTGTAGTATTTTCCAGTACTTGACTCTGGTGTTGTGATACTGTAGTAACAAGTATATATGTATAGTATTGTGCAGTACTTGACTCTGGTGTTGTGATAGTGTAGTAACAAGTATATATGTGTAGTATTGTCCAGTACTTGACTCTGGTGTTGTGATAGTGTAGTAACAAGTATATATGTGTAGTATTGTCCAGTACTTGACTCTGGTGTTGTGATAGTGTAGTAACAAGTATATATGTGTAGTATTGTCCAGTACTTGACTCTGGTGTTGTGATAGTGTAGTAACAAGTATATATGTGTAGTATTGTCCAGTACTTGACTCTGGTGTTGTGATAGTGTAGTAACAAGTATATATGTGTAGTATTGTCCAGTACTTGACTCTGGTGTTGTAGTATTTACAGACCACATGACTCTTGACGAAGTCGAAATTACTTTAATTTGTTTTCAAACCAAAATATGTCCAAAAATCAGCTTTAAAAGTTGCTGGACTCACTGTATCCTCTCGTCCCCAGCCCTCACCAGGATTTCATTGTTGCTTTGTCTGTGGAGGATGTAATGACTGCTGCCATCTAGTGGCCATAAGTTTAATTGCAACATAAAAATGAATGAATACATTCACATATTGTTACTACACTATTACTGTATATCATACTGTAACTACAGTATCAGCTGTTATCACTATATACTGTCGTATTGTGATAAGTATCAACACACTCTTGACGACAAACACCACAAATAAACACAGATGTTGTTTAAAAATATTTATTAACTGCTGAGTCAACAGTTGTTCGTCTCGTTCACAGCAGTAAATATTCAGCCTCAGCTCAAGAACAGTATTTACACTGTAATTACACTTTTTACATCAAGCTTCAAAATAACACATTTACTTATAAATTGCACATTTCCATCAACAATACTTCACTCAGAGTCAAGTGTGTAGTTGTTGTTGTTATTGCTGAAGACACGTGTGTGTCATTGCTACACAAGAGTCACTGACCTGAGCGTCTAATGTGACGACACTTGTATCACAGGTTGTTGAGGCGATAAACACCTTCATTTACACCATGATGTCACTTTTCTCATCACCTGTGCTGCACCTGCATGACATCATCGTTGATGACATCATCGTTGATGACATCATCGTTGATGACATCATCGTTGATGACATCATTTCATCAACGATGATGTCATCAACGATGATGTCATCACCTCTGTTACACCTTGATGACATCACAGTCTGAGACCACGATTTAACGTCACACTACTAAGTACGTGTCATATATTCAAACATGTATGAAAGTACTTCAGTGTCGTTAGAATATTCAAGAGTTTAATTTAACATTCAAAAGTTTTTTTTTCTTTTGAATTAAAGGTTTTTTCAAGATATTTTTTATTTGATTTAATTGAAATTTGATCATTTCTAGATCGACATTTTTTTTGTTTCTTTTTAAATCTTCTACATTTTTTTATTTTTATTGTTATGTAAACAATATTGAACAACTTGATATTCTATTTGTAATCATAATAATGAAACATAATGTATATAAATATATATAGTTGTAATACTGAGAATTGATCCTGATTTAAAACAGTTACAAATGAAATAATATTGAATTAAAATAAATTTAAATATTAAACTTTCTGTGTTAAAAGAAAACAGTTCATTCATATTTTTAAATATGTATCTATTTAAAAATATATATGTTTAATTAAATTGTTGAATTAAAAGTATTCAAGGCTCAAAAGAAACAATATGAAATAATAATAATAATAATAATAATAATAATAATAATAATAATAATAATAATAATAATAATAATAATAATATTACTTGTGTTTTTGTTCTCGTGATTTTCTCCATTTTTATTTCATCTGAAAACGATCAGTTGATATTTGGCTGCTGATCTGGTGTGACATCACTTCCTGTTTCTCCGAGTCCTGAACCTCAACCTGCTTTAAAAGTTCATAATAAATAATTCTTCTTTTGTTTCTCCACAGGTGTCGTCTCTCCAGCAGGGGGCGCCGTGAGACTCCTTTGGACAACGATTCAATTCTAAGTTCAGACCTGCAGCTGCACTTTGAAACAAACAGTGTTTTTAGTAATAAAATGTAGAAACGGTTCTTTCGTCTTCTTCTTGTGTGTGTGTGTGTGTGGGGGGGTCGAGGGGGGTCGAGGGGGGTCGAGGGGGGTCGAGGGGGGTCGAGGGGGGAGGACATGGGTCGGACCAGACTTTGTCTTGAGGGAGACGCTCCTCGTTTAACGGTCAGTCCATCAGACAAAAGCACTGAATCATTCTTGTTTGTCCTTCATCACCTGCTGTGTGTGCAGACGCTCCCGGTGCAGCAGCGCCCCCCGGTGGAGGTCACAGGCGCGGCTCCAGACGCTCCCGGTGCAGCAGCGCCCCCCGGTGGAGGTCACAGGCGCGGCTCCAGACGCTCGGACAGATGGAAGAGGCTCTGCTGGTTCTCCACGACATGAAGGTGATCCATGTAAATTCTGGCCTCAGAGCTGATCTTCTGGGTCACGCCGGGTCCTGTTGGAACAGTGAGCCGATACATTATGACCACATGAAGGTCGAAGGGTCTGTTTATCAGTAATGGATGAACCTGTTTGGATCAAACTAGTTCATTTGATTACTGATAATGTGTTTATTTATTTATTGTTCGACACAAACACAAATATACTTTATACTGTCATATCAAAATCAGAAACAGTTTTGTTTAAAATATACACATTTTTCTTGATATGTTTGACTCTTTATGTCGTGTTTATTTTGTCCATAGATTATAAAATACAAATAAAATAAAAATAGAATAAAATACGTTTACGATTCACTTATTTAAATCATCTCCTTTGATTTTATTTCATTAATTCTATTTTTTCTATTTTATATTGTATTTAACTCCACAACTCTCGCAACTATGAGCATTTTCTGATTCTGAACCAGATTTGAAAAAATATTAAAAAGAATGTTCTGGAAAAAACACACTTTTCTCTGTTATGTTGTGATCATTAATCAACATATTTTTGTAGAATTTGAAGGAAAAAAACGTTTAAATTTGGGTTTAAAAAAGGAAACAAACGTTTCTGTTTTCATAGACACACTATGAAGTAACCGTGGTGCGTTCAAGGACACCTGGAGACTGGAGAACAAATCCAGGGGTTAAAATACTTTATTTAGATAAAACCAAAACAATTGTTTATTTTAAAGTTTATTTTGTGTTCATCAGTTTTTGATAAAGTTGTTTTACTCTTGTGTTGTCATTACGCCGTTGCTCCTCTAGGGGGCGCACTGACCACACTAAACAATGGAATAAAGCAACTGATGAAGGTTAATGAACGTCTCAAATATTGACCATATTAAGGATATTATGGTTGAATAAATACATAATTACATATATTAGAGGAATAAATATAAAAATGTTGGAATAAATAAATGACTTCAGATTTAATTTATGTCAAAGAACTCATATTTCTGTGTTTATATACATTTATTTAATTTTAAACTTTACTTATTTACACGTTGAATTATTTAATTCCCTCACACGCGTGACCCTCACACGCGTGACCCTCACACACGTGACCCCATACATGTGTGACCCTCACACGCGTGACCCTCACACACGTGACCCCTACATGTGTGACCCTCACACGCGTGACCCCTACATGTGTGACCCTCACACGCGTGACCCTCACACACGTGACCCTCACACACGTGACCCCTACATGTGTGACCCTCACACGCGTGACCCTCACACACGTGACCCTCACACACGTGACCCCTACATGTGTGACCCTCACACGCGTGACCCCTACATGTGTGACCCTCACACGCGTGACCCTCACACACGTGACCCTCACACACGTGACCCCTACATGTGTGACCCTCACACGCGTGACCCTCACACGCGTGACCCTCACACGCGTGACCCTCACACGCGTGACCCTCACACGCGTGACCCTCACACACGTGACCCTCACACACGTGACCCCTACATGTGTGACCCTCACACGCGTGACCCCTACATGTGTGACCCTCACACGCGTGACCCTCACACACGTGACCCTCACACACGTGACCCCTACATGTGTGACCCTCACACGCGTGACCCTCACACACGTGACCCTCACACGCGTGACCCTCACACGCGTGACCCCTACATGTGTGACCCTCACACGCGTGACCCTCACACACGTGACCCCTACATGTGTGACCCTCACACGCGTGACCCTCACCCTGCTGCTCTCTCTGGCACCTCCTGATGACTCGAGCCGTGTCCGCGATCATGTGCTGCAACAAACAAAAACATCCCAGTCATGAAAAGCTTCACGGTCGTCATGGAAACACTCACCAGCTTCTCAAAGTTGACCAGGTTGTCGTGGAAGGTTCTGTTGGCCTCGTGGATGAAGGTGATATCTGCGAGACAAGAGGTCGGTCACTCCACGTCACCGTGATGAGAACTGACAGGAACCTTTGAGCAGCAGAGGAATGAAGGGGATCTTCGGCGCCTTCATCTTCTTGAAAGACTCCCTGTAGGTCTTGTGGTTGAAGGACGGATCCTGAGCAGACCATGAAGGATTGACTCGCTTTGTTGCAAATGTTGAGAAATTTAACTTCACTCACTGTCATCGTCTCCAGCTCGGAAAACAGCTTTTTGAACCTTCCAGGAACTTTCTGCAGCAGAGACGCGAGTTCAGAGTCATGTATGTGACACGTATGTGACATGTATGTTACATGTATGTGACGTGACGTGTATGTTACATGTATGTGACGTGACGTGTATGTGACATGTATGTGACATGTATGTGACGTGACGTGTATGTGACATGTATGTGACATGTATGTGACGTGACGTGTATGTGACATGTATGTGACATGTATGTGACGTGACGTGTATGTGACATGTATGTGACATGTATGTGACGTGACGTGTATGTGACATGTATGTGACATGACGTGTATGTGACATGTATGTGACGTGACGTGTATGTGACATGTATGTGACGTGACGTGTATGTGACATGTATGTGACGTGACGTGTATGTGACATGTATGTGACGTGACGTGTATGTGACGTGACGTGTATGTGACATGTATGTGACATGTATGTGACGTGACGTGTATGTGACATGTATGTGACATGTATGTGACATGTACACAACGTTTATGTGACTTGTATGTTACGTGTATGTGACATGTATGTGACGTGACGTGTATGTGACATGTATGTGACGTGACGTGTATGTGACGTGACGTGTATGTGACATGTATGTGACATGTATGTGACGTGACGTGTATGTGACATGTATGTGACATGTACACAACGTTTATGTGACTTGTATGTTACGTGTATGTGACATGTATGTGACGTGACGTGTATGTGACGTGACGTGTATGTGACATGTATGTGACGTGACGTGTATGTGACGTGACGTGTATGTGACATGTATGTGACGTGACGTGTATGTGACATGTATGTGACATGTATGTGACGTGACGTGTATGTGACATGTATGTGACATGTATGTGACGTGACGTGTATGTGACATGTATGTGACATGTATGTGACGTGACGTGTATGTGACATGTATGTGACATGTATGTGACATGTACATAATGTTTATGTGACTTGTATGTTACGTGTATGTGACATGTATGTGACGTGACGTGTATGTGACATGTATGTGACATGTATGTGACGTGACGTGTATGTGACATGTATGTGACATGTATGTGACATGTATGTGACATGTATGTGACGTGACATGTATGTGACATGTATGTGACGTGACGTGTATGTGACATGTATGTGACATGTATGTGACATGTATGTGACATGTACACAACGTTTATGTGACTTGTATGTTACGTGTATGTTACATGAATGTGACGTGTATGTGACATGTACATTACGTGACGTGTATGTAACATGTAAGTGACATGTATGTAACATGTAAGTGACATTTATGTAACATGTACACGACGTTTATGTGACATGAATGTGACGTGTACGTGACATGTACGTTATGTGACGTGTATGTTACATGTAAGTGACATGTATGTAACATGTACACGACCTTTATGTGATGTGTATGTTACATGTAAGTGACATGTATGTAACATGTACACAACGTTTATGTGATGTGTATGTTACATGTAAGTGACATGTATGTAACATGTACACGACCTTTATGTGATGTGTATGTTACATGTAAGTGACATGTATGTAACATGTACATTACGTTTATGTGATGTGTATGTTACATGTAAGTGACATGTATGTAACATGTACACAACGTTTATGTGATGTGTATGTTACATGTAAGTGACATGTATGTTACGTGTACACAACGTTTATGTGATGTGTATGTGACATGTATGTGACGTGACGTGTATGTGACATGTATGTGACATGACGTGTATGTGACATGTATGTGACGTGACGTGTATGTGACATGTATGTGACGTGACGTGTATGTGACATGTATGTGACGTGACGTGTATGTGACATGTATGTGACGTGACGTGTATGTGACGTGACGTGTATGTGACATGTATGTGACATGTATGTGACGTGACGTGTATGTGACATGTATGTGACATGTATGTGACATGTACACAACGTTTATGTGACTTGTATGTTACGTGTATGTGACATGTATGTGACGTGACGTGTATGTGACATGTATGTGACGTGACGTGTATGTGACGTGACGTGTATGTGACATGTATGTGACATGTATGTGACGTGACGTGTATGTGACATGTATGTGACATGTACACAACGTTTATGTGACTTGTATGTTACGTGTATGTGACATGTATGTGACGTGACGTGTATGTGACGTGACGTGTATGTGACATGTATGTGACGTGACGTGTATGTGACGTGACGTGTATGTGACATGTATGTGACGTGACGTGTATGTGACATGTATGTGACATGTATGTGACGTGACGTGTATGTGACATGTATGTGACATGTATGTGACGTGACGTGTATGTGACATGTATGTGACATGTATGTGACGTGACGTGTATGTGACATGTATGTGACATGTATGTGACATGTACATAATGTTTATGTGACTTGTATGTTACGTGTATGTGACATGTATGTGACGTGACGTGTATGTGACATGTATGTGACATGTATGTGACGTGACGTGTATGTGACATGTATGTGACATGTATGTGACATGTATGTGACATGTATGTGACATGTATGTGACGTGACATGTATGTGACATGTATGTGACGTGACGTGTATGTGACATGTATGTGACATGTATGTGACATGTATGTGACATGTACACAACGTTTATGTGACTTGTATGTTACGTGTATGTTACATGAATGTGACGTGTATGTGACATGTACATTACGTGACGTGTATGTAACATGTAAGTGACATGTATGTAACATGTAAGTGACATTTATGTAACATGTACACGACGTTTATGTGACATGAATGTGACGTGTACGTGACATGTACGTTATGTGACGTGTATGTTACATGTAAGTGACATGTATGTAACATGTACACGACCTTTATGTGATGTGTATGTTACATGTAAGTGACATGTATGTAACATGTACACAACGTTTATGTGATGTGTATGTTACATGTAAGTGACATGTATGTAACATGTACACGACCTTTATGTGATGTGTATGTTACATGTAAGTGACATGTATGTAACATGTACATTACGTTTATGTGATGTGTATGTTACATGTAAGTGACATGTATGTAACATGTACACAACGTTTATGTGATGTGTATGTTACATGTAAGTGACATGTATGTAACGTGTACACAACGTTTATGTGATGTGTATGTTACATGTAAGTGACATGTATGTAACATGTACACGACGTTTATGTGATGTGTATGTTACGTGTAAGTGACATGTATGTAACATGTACACGACGTTTATGTGATGTGTATGTTACATGTAAGTGACATGTATGTAACATGTACATTACGTTTATGTGACGTGTATGTGACTTGTATATGATGTGTACGTGACATGTACGTTATGTCACGTGTATGTGACACATATGTGACGTGTACATGACTTTTATGTGACGTGTATGTGACATTTATGTGACGTGTATCTGACGTGTACATGGCATTTATGTTACATGTATGTGACATGTATGTGACTTGTATGTGACATGTATGTTACTTGTATGTGACTTGTATGTGACGTGTATGTTACTTGTATGTGACTTGTATGTGACATGTATGTTACTTGTATGTGACTTGTATGTGACATGTATGTTACATGTATGTGACATGTATGTTACATGTATGTGACAGACACACTCTCACCTCCCACGTGTGCACCAGGCGACTGACGGCAGGCGTGTTCAGCGCCATGACGATGGCGAAGAAGCCGTGCAGGTTCCTCTGAGCTCTGCAGCTGCAGAGACACATGTGAGCAGCAGGAAGTCACGCAGAAGAGCGACCGGCTGCTTACTGGGCGGCCATCTTGATGAACTTCTTGACGATCTGGACTCGCTTGCACAGCGCGGAGCACAGCAGCACCTCCGTCATCACCCACAGCTGGATCTCGTCGCAGCGACGCAGCAGCCGCTCCAGAGACACCGTGTGGCTGCTGCTGGTCTGACGGCTGAAGGTGAAGTAGACCAGCTCCTGCTGCAGAGACATGCAGGTGCGTTGATGATCACCTGTAGTTACCTGCAGTTACCTCTGCCCTCTGTCACATGACTTTATAAAACACAGAATCTTCCTGTGATCAAAGTCATATCACTGTGTAAAAGTTTCTTTATGTCATTAGTTTGTACATAAGTTCCCTTGTCATTGTGGTGAACTCCCATGATGCCTTTCTACACACTGCTACATTTAGTGACGGCTGATTGGTCGCTACGATACTGTATTCCAATTTCACGTCAAAAGTTGTGATTGGTTGACTGGGCGGCAAAGCATTACTGGAGCTGCTCAGGTCACCGTGACTGACAGTGTTGTTGAGTCTGTAGGTTCAAGTGTTCAGTGAGAAATGAAGTAGAACGTGACCCTGAAATAAACACTGACTGTGTAATAAAAGTTGGCGTGAGCAGCAGTGAGAGGCCATACAGGTGAGCTATGAAACTCTCCTGAGCCATCAAGGATCTACACAACATTCCAGACAAAGGAGGATTTTATCCTAAAACAAAGTACACACTGAACTAACGCGACACGAACCTCGTGCACGGAGGCGAAGATGTTCCAGTCCACGTTCCCTAGAGCGACTGCGACGTCCCACGTGTTCAGAGACAGGAAGCGAGTCGTTCTCTGCAGCAGCTCCGAGTTGTCCGTGAACGGACTCTGAAAACACAAGACGTCATTCAGGGAGCGTCCACTAGAGGGCAGACGTGCACAGCGTGTGTCTGCTGGTGTGAAGCCTCTCACGTGATCAAACTTCTTGAACATCCATGAAGGTAAAAAACAGTCACGACCACCTTGTTATTAATTCATCAATAGAATAATAATATTAACTCAAAGTTCAACAAGTTACAGCTTTTTAAAATCTCAAGTCCTCTATATTTTTTTTACGGTTTTTGTATTTAAAAACAACCCCAGGGCAACAACGGGTTCTGAGAAAAGTATATTCTGTCATTTTGTGAAACGGATCAAAAACAAAGTGTCCATTTTGTCCTGCTAGACGCACATAAATGATATGTTTGTGGTCATTTGAGTATCAACAGCATGTTTAACTAATATGGTCATCATTAGAGTTGCAATTAAACTTCTGGCCTCTTCATGGCAGCAGTTGTTTCATCCTCCACAGCTAAAGGAAGAATGATGACTGAGGACGAGAGGATACAGTGAGTCCAGCAGCTTTTGAAGCTGATGTTTGGACATATTTTGGTTTGATAACAAATGAAAGCAGTTACGACTTCATCAAGAGTCATGTGGTATATACTTGTTACTACAGTATGACTATATATAGTACCGTGAACAGTATTCGTACCAGGATGTCTCCCAGGTCTCTCCTGCACACGTGCAAACGTCCCACGGGTCTCAAGGACGGCGAGAAGATTCTGTCTTGAGGCTTCAGGAGGCGTCGACCTGCAGGTCAGACGTCCGTCAATCAACTCTTTGAACGTCTTCATCGTGGACTCGTGAATAAAGTTCTACCTAACCTAACCTAACCCAACCCAACCCAACCCAACCCAACCCAACCCAACCCAACCCAACCTAACCCAACCCAACCTAACCTAACCTAACCTAACCTAACCTTAGCCAACCTAACCTAACCTAACCTAACCCAACCCAACCCAACCCAACCCAACCCAACCCAACCCAACCCAACCCAACCCAACCCAACCCAACCCAACCCAACCTAACCTAACCTAACCTAACCTAACCTTAGCCAACCTAACCTAACCTAACCTAACCTAACCTACCCTAACTTACCTCCGGGGAAGGCGATGGCCACGAGCACCAGGTCCGCGGCGCCGGCGTCCGTCCTGTCGGCCAGCGTCTTCAGCAGCTCCTGCGCCGAGACGCTCGGACGGACCCTCAGACTGAGGTACGAGTCCAGCGTGATGTAGACGTGACACGACACTGCAGAGTTACAACATCAAACATCAGAGAACCTGAGGCTGAAACCATGTGGAGGAGATTCAAGAGCTTTTGTTGATCAGAAGAAAAACCTCTCGGCTGCTCCAGCACAAACACACACACACACACACACACGCACGCACGCACACAAGCACGCACGCACACACTCTCACACACACACACACACGCACGCACGCACACAAGCACGCACGCACACACACACACACAAACACATGCACACACACACACGCACAAACACACACACATGTACACACACACACACGCACGCACGCACACACACACACACACACATGCACACACACATGCACACACACATGCACACACACGCACACACACACACGCACAAACACACACACATGCACACACACACACACACTCGCACACACAAACACACACGCACGCACACACACACACATGCACACACACATGCACACACACGCACGCACACACACACACAAACACATGCACACACACACACGCACAAACACACACACATGCACACACACACACACTCGCACACACAAACACACACATGCACACACATGCACACACACATGCACACACACACACCATCACACACACACCATCACACACCATCACACACACACACACACCATCACACACGCGCACACACACACACACACCATCACACACACACACACACACCATCACACACACACACACACACACACACACCATCACACACACACACACACACACACACGTTTAATCAACAGCTCTTGATGGAGGTCGAAGGTCAAACTACAGCTTTGTTGTTATTCTGAGGATCCTCCGTGAATCCATGGAAGTAGTTTGAGGTTAATGGACTTTATCAGTTTTTGGAAAACTGACTCAAATAATTTCACTCAAAGCAAATTTTTTTTTCACACATAAAGTATAATATTTTTCTTCCAATAGTTCAAAAATCATTTTCTATATTCAATATTTTGTTATCGTCTGGTGACGTTTTTCTATTGAATGTAGAAAATGTAAGAAAAGAAAAAAAAACCTTTTTGTGATTAAAGTATTTGATTCCTTGTGTAAAAGAAGGTGAATTCATTTAGAAAATATTCAATTCATTAAAATTACCTCTTTGGTATTTATATATACAGTATATATATTTATTTGATTAATAAAATAAAGTCAAATAAATTAATATAATGTAATAAGTGACTCGAACATAATAGTTGGTTTATAGAAATTAAACAATTAAATAGATAATAATGAATTGAACAATAAATGTAATGACTCGTGTTTTTATGATTCAACAGCAGACAAAACATTACATGTTGTATATAAAAATGTAATAATTCATTTAAATAAATAATACAGAAAATAATTGATTAAATGAAGTGTTGACCAAGAAAACTCAAACAAAACAATGAAAACAAATTTGAGTCATTTCATAAGAAAATGTTAAAACTAACACAGAAATAAAACAAATGTGTGGTTTGTGTTTGTGCGTCTGAGTCGATCACAGGAAGTCGATTCTCACCGTCTGAGGTTCGTCGCCGTGAGTCTCGTGACGTCAGCGTCTCTCTCAGACTCAGCTGCTGGAAAAGAGCTCGACCCTGGAATCAAGTTATTGTCGACATAATGTTTAAAGATAAACAATAAGAATCTGACGTCACGTTAAACTTCATGTAACAGAAGTTATTCCTTTGTTTTTCCTCTCGTTTCCCAAAGTAAAGATGGAAGGATGTTTCGTACCTTCCTCTGAGGGGAGAAGTCTCGTGTTCTGGAAGAAAAGAAGATAAAATGCAAATGAATAGAAATAGAAATAAACGTGAGCTCAGAGGCTCTGGTTCCTCATACATTTATTCATGTCAGCTGTCAATCATGTTGTGAGTCTGCCTATGACCACGACCTTATATGGTCAGAACATATGAAAGTATGACATCATCAGAATATTAAATCAATTAAAGATTTCAAATGTATATATATATATATTTTTAGAGCATTACAATTGTTAGTTTTGAACAATTTTTATAATCTCTACAATATTTTGTACGATATAGATTTTTAATACATTAATTTTAAAAATCCGATGTTTTCAAAATGTATGAATTAATTTTTACACAGAGTTTGAAATTCTAATTCCAATAATTCCAAAATAAACATTGTAAGTTCAATATCTTTTAATTGATATTCTTTTGAATTCAATATAAAAATGTATAATACAGTCTCCAGACCGAACCAACAGAGCACCGACTGGATCCAACGCTCAACCAATCACACGACAACAGACGATCACATGACGTCAAGCATTTAATGTATTGTCTGGTTAAAACTATGACATCCATACATTTTTATTTTGAATTTAAAAGACTGAGAATTCGATCCTGAATTTTTTAATAATTAAAATTGAATATTTAACTTTGTTTTATTTAAAAAAAAATCATTGATAAAATATCCTAAAATAATCATTATTTAATTATTTAAAAAAACAACGTATTCAACCTTCAAATATAAACATTATTGAAATCAATTATTCAATAAAAAGAAATCCAACCTTAAATAAAGACATGATGGAATTAAATGTTTTCCCAAAAAATAGTTTCAACACTAAAAATGTTATAAATAATATAATAATGTAAATATTCTGACGTCACTGATGTTAGTTTTAAAACAAATGAGACTGAAGACGACGAGTCGACGTCCCGCGGGAGCATCTTAGTGACGAACATCATGAATAACTAACGTCAGCGAGTCTGCAGCTCCAGGCTCCTCCCCCTTTACCTCCCCCCTCCTCACTCCCTCCTCACCCCTCCTCACCCCCTTTACCTCCCCCTCCTCTCCCCCTCCTCACCCCCTCCTCACCCCCTTTACCTCCCCCTCCTCTCCCCCCACATGTGAACATGAAAAATGAAGGATCTGCTTCAGCTTGTCGCGGCGACTGAACATCTCAAGGGAAGGAGGGATGATAGGGAGAGAGAGAGAGAGAGAGATAGAGAGAGGGGGGGTGAGAGAGAGAGGGGGGGAGGGAGATAGAGGGGGGGAGAGGGAGGGGGGGAGAAAAGAGAGAGAGAGAGAGAGAGGGAGGGAGGGAGGGGGGAGAGAGAGGAAGAGAGAGAGAGGGGGAGAGAGAGAGAGAGAGAGGGAAGGAGAGAGAGAGAGAGAGAGAGAGAGGAAGAGAGAGCGAGAGAGAGGAAGAGAGAGAGAGGGGGAGAGAGAGAGTGAGAGAGGGAGGGAGGGGGGAGAGAGAGAGGGGGAGAGAGAGAGAGGGAGGGAGGGGGGAGAGGAAGAGAGAGAGAGGGAGAGAGTGAGAGAGAGGGAGAGTGAGAGAGGGAGGGGGGGTGAGAGAGGAAGAGAGAGAGGGGGGAGAGAGAGAGAGAGAGGGAGAGTGAGAGAGAGAGAGGAAGAGAGAGGGAGGGAGGGGGGAGAGAGAGGAAGAGAGAGAGAGAGAGTGAGAGAGAGAGAGAGGAAGAGAGAGGAAGAGTGAGAGTGAGAGAGAGAGAGAGAAAGAGAGAGGAAGAGTGAGAGAGAGAGAGAGAGAGAGGAAGAGAGAGAGAGAGAGTGAGAGAGAGAGAGAGAAAGAGAGAGGAAGAGTGAGAGAGAGAGAGAGAGAGGAAGAGAGAGAGTGAGAGAGAGAGAGAGAAAGAGAGAGAGAGAGGAAGAGAGAGAGGAAGAGAGAGAGAGAGAGTGAGAGAGAGAGGGAGGGTGACAGGAGGGGGGGGCAGTGATTATCTTCTATCAGCTGTAAAACCATCACATCATCATCATATAAATAATGGATCAATAAATAATAGATTCAATATTTTTCCTTTTAAGTGAAGCTTCTATAAATTATTCATTAAACGACGACGTTGATGTTTTTCTGCTCAGTGTTTGTTTAAAGATGAAAATATAACTAAATAAAATAAAATGTGTTTTTAAATTCATTTTAGTGACGATACAAATATTTTATACTTCCTACCGTCTGTTGTTTTGTTTATAAACACTTTTGTTCAATATAACTTTTCTATGTCAACTTAAATGGAAGAGTTTATTTTACTTTCATTATTTTGTTTGTTTTATTTCATTTTCATCTGAGTTCAACTTTAATATATCCTTATTTGTTTTACTTTTATTTTCTCTTAAAAGACTGATGAATCCTTCAAAAGATATGTGGATCCTGATGGATTCTCCAACAAAATATAATCATTTATTTCTCTTTCTGTTTCTTGAAAGAATCTTTGAAATGTGTTTTTGTGACACTTTGTTCTTCTTCACCATTTTTAAATTAAATGTTTACTTAAACGTTACCGTACTGTGCTCTTTAACAATGAAGGTCCATAATGCACTGCAACAGTTGACAGTAAAACAGTATTTGATCCTCCTGGTTAATAAAGAACACAAATAATAAACAGTTGTATCTGAAATAAGTGTCTAGGCAGCAAAGCATCATGGGAGGTGTCCAGGTCACTGAGGGGGGGTCGAGGAACTCACTGTGTTCGCTGCAGCTGGTAGATCTTCTGAAGCTCCTTCAGGTTCATCTCCAGGCTCGGATGTTCGTACAGATCGTCCAACATGCGGCGATACAACGTCTACGAGGAAGCATCGGCCTTGAATCCATCTTTACCCACAATTCATCTGGGCTCCCCCTACCTTCATGAACAGCTGGACGTGCTCGTCGTCCCTCAGGAAGTTCCTGCAGAGCAGAACCCAGTGAGACACCAGGTGCAGGACCTTCTGCTTCCTGTCCAGAGCCTCCTTCCTGTCCTCCTGCACTCGCCTGCCGTAGGTGGACAGAGGTCAAGGTCAAGGTCAGCGACGGCAGAGAGAAGCTTCAGGCTGAGATCTTTATTCAAAGGATATTGTCCCAGAAGAGCCTCACACAGATCTGAGGTGGACATGAAGACGGGGTACGTGAGCAGGAAGTCGTCCACGAGCGAGTCTGGAAGATAAGAAACTGTTAGAAATATACACAGTATATAAATATGTTGTGATAGTGTAGTAACAAGTATACATGTGTAGTATTGTCCAGTACTTGACTCTGGTGTTGTGATAGTGTAGTAACAAGTATATATGTGTAGTATTGTCCAGTACTTGACTCTGGTGTTGTGATAGTGTAGTTACAAGAATATATGTGTAGTATTGTCCAGTACTTGACTCTGGTGTTGTGATAGTGTAGTAACAAGTATATATGTGTAGTATTGTCCAGTACTTGACTCTGGTGTTGTGATAGTGTAGTAACAAGGATATATGTGTTGTATTGTCCAGTACTTGACTCTGGTGTTGTGATGGTGTAGTAACAAGTATATATGTGTAGTATTGTCCAGTACTTGACTCTGGTGTTGTGATAGTGTAGTAACAAGTATATATGTGTAGTATTGTCCAGTACTTGACTCTGGTGTTGTGATAGTGTAGTAACAAGTATATATGTGCAGTATTGTCCAGTACTTGACTCTGGTGTTGTGATAGTGTAGTAACAAGTATATATGTGTAGTATTGTCCAGTACTTGACTCTGGTGTTGTGATACTGTAGTAACAAGTATATATGTGTAGTATTGTCCAGTACTTGACTCTGGTGTTGTGATAGTGTAGTAACAAGTATATATGTGTAGTATTGTCCAGTACTTGACTCTGGTGTTGTGATAGTGTAGTAACAAGTATATATGTGTAGTATTGTCCAGTACTTGACTCTGGTGTTGTGATAGTGTAGTAACAAGTATATATGTGTAGTATTGTCCAGTACTTGACTCTGGTGTTGTGATAGTGTAGTAACAAGTATATATGTGTAGTATTGTCCAGTACTTGACTCTGGTGTTGTGATAATGTAGTAACAAGTATATATGTGTAGTATTGTCCAGTACTTGACTCTGGTGTTGTGATAATGTAGTAACAAGGATACATGTGTAGTATTGTCCAGTACTTGACTCTGGTGTTGTGATACTGTAGTAACAAGGATACATGTGTAGTATTGTCCAGTACTTGACTCTGGTGTTGTGATACTGTAGTAACAAGGATACATGTGTAGTATTGTCCAGTACTTGACTCTGGTGTTGTAGTATTTACAGAACACATTTAATATTGGCTCAGGAGTAAATCTGCTGATATTCAAGTATATTTCATTAAAAACCTCTAACAAGCTCAAACCTGCAGGATTTATCTCACGTTGATCCAATAATGTTTAATCTTCTCGTCACTAATGTGATGAAACTAATGAGTTTACGATCCGTCGCTTCATCTCTGGAAACGTTAGTGTGGAGGTGAAGGTCAGTGATGGAGCTCATCGAGCCCAGAGGAGGCAGGTATTACTGTGGTGTTAGCATGTTGTTAGCATGTTGCTAGCTTGTTTTTAAAATGTTGTTAGCATGTTATTAGTAAGTAAGTAAGTAAGTAAGTAAGTAATATTTATTTATATAGCGCTTTTCGAGACCAGGGTCACAAAGCGCTTAAACAATCAAAACAATACTCAAAAAAGTACATACTTTAAAGATCATGTTATTAACATGTTGCTAGCTTGGTTTTAGCATGTTGTTATCTTGTTTTTAGCATGTGGTAAGCATGTTGTTATGTTGTTGTTATCTTAATATTAGCATGTTGTTATCTTATTATTAGCATGTTGCTATCTTGTTTTTAGCATGTTGTAATTTCTTTGTTATCGTATTATTAGCATGTTGTTATCTTGTTTTTAGCATGTTGCTGGCTTGTTTTTAGCATGTTATTAGCTTTTTGTTAGCTTGTTATAAGCATGATGTTGGCATGTTGTTAGCTTGTTATTGGCATGTTGTTAACTTGTTGTAAGCATGTTGTTATAATGTTCTAAGCTTGTTTTTTTCTGGCATGTTGTTAGCTCTTTGTTAGCATGTTGTTATAATGTTGTAAGCTTGTTTTTTCTAGCTTGTTGTTAGCATGTTGTTAGCTTGTTTATTCAGCATGTTGTTAACTTGTTGTTAGCATGTTGTTATAATGTTGTAAGCTTTTTTTTCTAGCATGTTGTTAGCTTGTTATCAGCATGTTGTTAGCTTGTTTTTTCAGCATGTTGTTAGCTTGTTGTTAGCATGTTGTTATAATGTTCTGAGATTGTTTTTTCAGCATGTTGTTAGCTTGTTGTTAGCATGTTGTTATAATGTTGTAAACTTGTTTTTTCTAGCATTTTGTTAGCTTGTTGTTACCTTATTATCAGCATGTTGTTTAACATTTATGTTTTTGATTTTTCAAATCAAAAACTTCAGAAACATCATCTGAGGCTGGTCTCTATATCTTGAGTTGCTTCATGATTCATTTCTACTTCATCAGAAGATGTTCTTCCATCACTAGATGTTCTTCATCATCAGATGTTCTTCCATCACTAGATGTTCTTCATCAGCAGATGTTTCATCTTCACCATGTTCTTACATCGATCCTCGTGTCCATCAATCAACCTGTCAATAGACTCGCCCGTCAATATCCTGGACCCGATCGAAGCCGTGACCAGAATGTAAATGAAACGTTCCTTCATATCAACCGACGCCATCCCATAATAAGTCTCTCTGACATTCCAGACATTTCCCAACGATGACGGATGAATGAGTGGAACTGTCAGAGCTCGTCGATCGTTTCTCTCGACTCTTCATCGCTTTTCCTCCTCGGGTCGACGGTTTTCTGACCCCGAGTCTCCCTGAGAACCACGACCTTTGACCTGCAGCGCAGAGAGAATCACTAACGAGGATCACGATGCAGATAATATTATATTATGAGTCACTTTACATTAAAATGATTATTTTTAATTATTATAAGATGTTTAATCCAACTTATTACTATCAAGAAGTGTGGTGACTTGCTTAAGACCTTGGCTCCTGCAGTGGTTTGATCTGGTCTCCATATCGAGCCCCGCGGTTCCAGCATCAGGACGGTCAGGTCAGAAGTTAGTCTTTTATTTTGAAAAAGCCGACAGTAACTCATCTAAACCAGTGGTCGAGCGTGAAAGATGATAAACGTCTTATCCATTACTTTTGTCTGGAAGTTATTTTTATGAAGTTACATTAAGACAAGTTGTTAGTTTCAGTCAAATTTACTCAAAATGTAGCAAAACAAAGACATTTTTATAAAAGAAAAGACTATGTTTATTGTTTTTTCTCCTTGAAAATGAATGTTGCTTGTCAAGGACACGTCATTATATCGACATCATCTTTGAACAAATCTGTTCAAGTTTCAAGACCTTGGCTCCTGCAATGGTTTGAGTGATCTCTACTCATACTAACGCTGTCATGTAATACATTTGTATTTTATTTTGAAAATGTTCAGTCCCTAGATCCTCATTTTAATCAATCAATGAAAATGATTTTAAATCGATATGTTTTTAGTTTAAATGACGTTGATGAAAATAGTAGAATATATTTATTAAATCATCTTGTCGTTCAACTAACAGATCATTTTAGGGTTTATTTTATGGTTTTAAATACATTTGAGTGAAACAAACAGGTTCAGAGGACGAGCTTCAGGGATTCAAACCTTCAACCTCATTGAATCCTGAGAACATCTTCATTGTTTTTCTTTCATCATCTCGTCTTCACACGACTATAAATATGAAAACAACATGTGTGAGCTCGTCCTGCATCAGTGGAGCCTCATCTCTCTCTCCCCCTCCTCACCCCTCCATCCTCACCCTCCTCCTCCCTCCATCCTCACCCTCCTCCTCCCTCCTCCTCCCTCCTCCTCCCCCCTCCTCCCCTGAGACCTCCTCAATGACTCCTGGTCCTCGTGAGTAACGACTGCTGCATTATTATGAACCGAAGATGTTTCTCAACATTGTTTTCTTCAACGTCTCGTGATCATCAGGATCTGTTTGATTTCAAAAGGTTCCATCAGATCCTGACACGTGTTGGATGTTATTAGGAGGAGATCACGGGTCAGACCCAGCTGTGATCCAGAAACGACTTTATTATTAACCTTTGTTTGTCTCGGCTTTGGTGTGTGTGTGTGTGTTTGTGTGTGCTTGTTCATATGTATGTGGGTCTATGTTTTTCATGTGTGTGTTTGTCTATTAGTGTGTATGTGTTTATATATGTTTGTGTGTGTCTGCAAACATATGTGTCTGTCTGTTTGTTTTCATATTTGTGTTTTTTTGTGTGTCTTTGTGTGTTGTGTATATAAAATATAGGTGTATATGTGTTTTTTTTGTGTGTCTGCTTGTTCATATGTTAGTTTGTGTGTGTGCACGTATATCTGAGTGTGTGTGTGTGTGCGAGGCTTGTTTGTGTATTTGTTTCTGTGTTATTTGTACTTAAACGTGTAAACTCGACTCTTGTGTGTGTGTGTGTGTGTGTGTATGTGTAAGCATGTCTGTTTGTTCTCATATTTATGTGTTTTTTTGTGTGTGTATGTTGATGTGTGTATCTGTGTATGTGTTTCTGCTTAAGTGTGTCTGTTTGTTTTCATATTTGTGTGTTTTTATGTGCATGTTTGTGTGTGTACGTGTGTGCGCACGTATATGTTTGTGTCCGTATTTTTTCTGCATGTTTATGTTTGTGTGGGTGTGTCTGTGCTTGTGTGTGTGCATGTTTATGTGTCTATCTTTGTGTGTGTGTCTGTATACGTGTGCTTATGTTTGTGTATTTTTCTTATGTGTTCATGTATGTTAGTGCTTGTGTGTACGTGTGTGTGTTTCTATCTGTGTGTGTGTGCCTGTTTGTTCATATGGGTGTGTGTTCATATGTGTGTTTGCCTGTTTGTTCTTATGTGTGTGTGTTCATATGTGTGTGTTCATATGTGTGTGTGCATATGTATTGTAAGTGTGTATTTGTGTCACAGACGTCAGATGCTTCAGAATCCACATCTAACTAGGAGGAGTCCACGGGTCAGACCCAGCTATTTCTCCATGTGTCACTGACCTGACCCGTCGCTCGTCCTCCGGTCCTGGTCCAGGTCTGTCAGCAGGTGGTCCAGGATGCTGGTCCCGGGCACGAAGCTGTCGGCAGCAGCAGAGTCCGAGTCCTGGTCCATGGAGGAGAGTGAGCGACTGCTGCTCCAGTCGTCCTCGCCCTCCTCGTCGATGTAGCGGAAGTGAGGGACGTCGAAGGTGGGGAGAGAGAGAGGCTCAGCCCTGCAGCTCTGCTGGTCCTGGTCCTGGTCCTCCTGGTCCTCCTGGTCCTCCTCCTCCTCCTCGTCCTCCTCCTGCTCCACCAGAGCAGCGACCCGGTCCTCCTGGTCCTCCTGCCGCCGCCGGGATCCCATCCTCGCGCGTCCTCCCGCCGTTACCGTGGTTACTGCTCTTCAGCCTCTCGTCCATCAGTCGTGAAGAGACGCTCGAGCAACTTCCCCCGAGTCATCATCGCAGTGGTCAGGACAATGGATTATCTCGCTCTCTCTCTCGCTCTCTCTCTCCCCGCCCCTCTGATGTGACGACTCTCTCTTTATTCCCTCTCCCTCTCTCTCTCTCTTCCTCTCTCTCTCTCTCTTCCTCTCCCTCTCTCTCCCTCTCTCTCTCTCTCTCTCTTCCTCTCTCTCTCCCTCTCTCTCTCTCTCTCTCTCTCTCTTCCTCTCTCTCTCTCTCTCTTCCTCTCCCTCTCTCTCTCTCGCTCTCTCTCTCTCTCTCATGTTACGACCGAGGATACCCCTTTAACCCTTTATTTCCATGACAATGTGACTGATGATGAATCCAGGTTGAATTATGGGATGTTTTTCTTTTCGTCATGTAGATTGACTTGATTATGTTATTTATCAGTGATCCATTACTTCTGTCTTTGTCTTCAGGAACGTGTGTGTGTTTTTTCATATATATGTATGTGTGTGTTTTTTATTTGTGTGTCTGCTTGTTCATATGTTAGTTTAATGCGTGTGTGTGTGTGTGTGTGTTCACGTGTATCTGAGTTTGTGTGTGTTTCTCTCTGTGTGTTGTGTGTGTGCGAAGCTTGTTTGTGTGTATTTGTTTCTGTGTTACTTGTACTTAAACGTGTAAAAACTCGACTCTTTATTTGTAAATAAAAGTTTTCTTGACGACGTTGATCTCATGTGTTTATGAAGCTGCAGCGACTCTGAGTTCACTGAAGGTAAAGTCAGGATTCATGACAGAGAAGAAGGTGAAGAAGAAGGTGAAGAAGAAGAAGGTGAAGAAGAAGGTGAAGAAGAAGGTGCAGTCAGGGTGGAATGGATGGAGAGTTAGAAGAGTGAGAGTTGAAGGTACTCGTGGACATAATTTGTGTATGTGTGTATTCATACGTGTGTTTGTGTGTGTGTTCATAATGTTTGTGTATGTGTATTCATACGTGTGTGTGTTTGTGTGTGCGTTCATAATGTTTGTGTGTGTGTGTATTCATACGTGTGTGTGTTTGTGTGTGTGTTCATAATGTTTGTGTAGGTGTATTCATACGTGTGTGTGTTTGTGTGTGTGTTCATAATGTTTGTGTGTGTGTATTCATACGTGTGTGTGTTTGTGTGCGTTCATAATGTTTGTGTGTGTGTGTATTTATACGTGTGTGTTTGTGTGTGTGTTCATAATGTTTGTGTGTGTGTATTCATACGTGTGTGTGTTTGTGTGTGTTCATGTTTGTGTGTGTGTATTCATACGTGTGTGTGTTTGTGTGTGTGTTCATAATGTTTGTGTGTGTGTGTGTATTCATACGTGTTTGTGTTTGTGTGTGTGTTCATAATGTTTGTGTGTGTGTGTATTCATACGTGTCTGTGTTCATAGTGTTTGTGTGTGTGTGCGCACATGTGTGGACGTCTTCGTTTGTGTGTGTGTGCCCGTGTGTATGTGTTTGTGTGCGCATTGGTGCATGAATGTGTGTTTGTGTGTGTTCATACGTGTGTGTATGTATGTTCATATGTGTTTGCGCACGTGTATGCACGTGTGTGTGCATGTGCACACGTATGTGTGTGTGTTTGTGTGTGTGTGCACGTGTGTGTCTCCTGGCTCATCTTCCTGCTGGTCTGTGATTGGTCGACGTGAAGTTGCTGCTCATGCAATTAAACTTGAAGTCGTCGCTCTTTTCTTCCTAATTACCTTCTAACAGCAGAGTCTCACTGGAGTGTGTCGTTGACCCTCGACCTGTGAGTCCAACAACACAAATCATGTTGTGGGGATTTTTTTTACTTTGATGAACCTGTGTTGGATGAAGGGAGGAAACCAGAGTCAGAATCATATCGGAATAACACTGGAATAATATCTGAATAATATCAAAATAACATTAGAAAAATACCTAAATAATATCGGAAAACATTGGAATAATATCGGAATAATATCTGAATAATATCGAATGATACCGAAATCCTATTGGAATATTATCAGAATAATATCGGAATAACACTGGAATAATATCGGAATCATATCAAAATAATATTAGAAAAATACCTGAATAATATCGGAATATAACTGTAATAATATTGGTATAACATCAGAATGACATCCGAATAATGTTAGAATTACACTGGAATAATATCGGAATCATATCTGAATAACATCGGAATAACATCGGAATAATATCTGGATCATATTGGAATACTATCAGAATAATATCCAAATAATATTAGAATGATACCTGAATAATATCAGAATAAAAATAAAAATAATATCGGAATCATATCAAAATAATATTAGAAAAATACCTGAATAATATCGGAATATAACTGTAATAATATTGGTATAACATCAGAATGATATCCAAATAATATTAGAATTACACTGGAATAATATCGGAATCATATCTGAATAACATCTGAATAATATCGGGATCATATCGGAATACTATCAGAATAATATCCAAATAATATTAGAATGATACCTGAATAATATCAGAGTAAAACTAAAAATAATATCGGAATCATATCAAAATAATATTAGAAAAATACCTTAATAATATCGAAATATAACTGGAATAATATTGGAATAACATGAGAATGATATCCAAATAATATTAGAATGATACCTGAATAATATCAGAATAACACTGGAATAATATCGGAATAATATCAAAATAATATTAGAAAAATACCTAAATAATATCGGAATAACACTGGAATAATATCGGAATAATATCAAAATAATATTAGAAAAATACATAAATAATATCGGAATAACACTGGAATAATATCGGAATAATATCAAAATAATATTAGAAAAATACCTGAATAATATCGGAATAACACTGGAATAATATCGGAATAATATCAAAATAATATTAGAAAAATACCTGAATAATATCGGAATAACACTGGAATAATATCGGAATAATATCAAAATAATATTAGAAAAATACCTAAATAATATCGGAATAACACTGGAATAATATGGGAATAATATTAGAATAATATTAGAATGATATTAGAATGATATTAGAATAATATTAGAATAATATTAGAATGATATTAGAATAATATTAGAATAATATTAGAATGATATTAGAATAATATTAGAATAATATTAGAATGATACCTGAATATTCTCAGAATACCACAGGAACCACATGGAGGTAATACTGCTCAGACCAGAGACAAGGCTGAGCTCAGTGATCCAGGAGAGACTCGGACTAGAACGACGACTCTTACATCCAGAAAGTCTGCTTGAGGTGGTTTTTGCAGCTTTTACGAAGTCCTGGGTCTGACCCGGGTGTCCTCCCAGACCTGACCCGTCCATCTTGAACACATCATGGATCCTGTTTGCATAAGTTCTGGTCCATCTGGTCGTCATAGAAACGTCTCTGCACTCACGAGCAGATTTATGTTGATATATAATCTGTTGTGGATTAATTTAGATGTTTATTGTTGGATTAGAATCACTTTAGGTCGTGAGCAGAAGAACATGGAGCACAACTGGATTACACTCTAAAATACACACTCTCAGATACACACACTCAGATACACACTTAGATACACACTCTTAGATACATACATTCAGACACACACTCTCAGATACACACTCTTAGATACACACACTCAGATACACACTCTCAGATACACACTCTCAGATACACACTCAGACACACACTCTCAGATACACACTCTCAGATACACACTCTCAGATATACACTCTCAGATACACACTCTCAGATATACACTCTCAGATACACACTCTCAGATACACACTCTTAGATACACACTCAGACACACACTCTCAGATACACAATCTCAGACACACACTCTAAGGTTACACACTCTCAGATACACACTCTGGACACACACTCTGGATACACACTCTCAGATACACTCTCAGATACACACTCTCAGACACACACTCTCAGACACACACTCTCAGATACACACTCTCAGATACACACTCAGACACACACTCTCAGATACACACTCAGACACACACTCTCAGATACACACTCGGACACACACTCTCAGACACAGACTCACAGATACACACTCTCAGATACACACTCGGACACACACTCTCAGACACACACTCTCAGATACACTCTCAGACACGCACTCTCAGACACACACTCAAACACACACACAGACACACACTCAGACACACACACTCAGACACACACTCTCAGATACACACTCTCAGACACACACTCTCAGACACACACTCTCAGATACACACTCAGATACACACTCAGATACACACTCTCAGACACACACTCTCAGATACATACTCTCAGATACACACTCTCAGACACACACTCTCAGACACATACTCTCAGACACACACTCTCCGATACACACTCAGACACGCACTCTCAGACACACACACTCAGACACACACACTCAAACACACTCAGACACACACTCTCAGACACACACACTCAAACACACTCAGACACACACTCTCAGACACACACACTCAGACACACACACTCAAACACATTCAGACACACACTCTCAGACACACACACTCAAACACACTCAGACACACACTCTCAGACACACACACTCAGATACACACTCTCAGATACACACTCAGACACACACACACTCAAACACACTCAGACACACACACCCAGATACACACTCTCAGATACACACTCAGACACACACTCTCAGACACACACACTCAGATACACACTCTCAGACACACACACTCAAACACACTCAGACACACACTCTCAGACACACACACTCAGACACACACACTCAAACACATTCAGACACACACTCTCAGACACACACACTCAAACACACTCAGACACACACTCCCAGACACACACACTCAGATACACACTCTCAGATACACACTCAGACACACACACACTCAAACACACTCAGACACACACACCCAGATACACACTCTCAGATACACACTCAGACACACACTCTCAGACACACACACTCAGATACACACTCTCAGATACACACTCAGACACACACACTCAGACACACACACTCAGATACACACACTCAGACACACACTTAGATACACACTCTCAGATACACACTCAGACACACACACCCAGATACACACTCTCAGATACACACTCAGACACACACTCTCAGACACACACGCTCAGATACACACTCTCAGATACACACTCAGACACACTCAGACACACACACTCAGATACACACTCTCAGATACACACTCAGACACACACACTCAGACACACACTCTCAGACACACACACTCAGACACACACTCAGACGCACACTCTCAGATACACTTTCACCTTGAAAACCTTTGTTATTCTTCGACACAAAGATACGACAAAGATTCTTCCACTGACCCACTTTCTACTGCCTCAAGTCTTGTGTGTGCGTGTGTGTGTGTGTGTGTGTGTGTGTGTGTGTGTGTGTGTGTGTGTGTGTGTGTGTGTGTGTGTGTGTGTGTGTGTGTGTGTGTGTGTGTGTGTGTGTCTCAGATACACACTCTCAGACACACACTCTCAGACACACACTCTCAGATACACACTCTCAGATACACACTCAGACACACACTCTCAGATACACACTCAGACACACACTCTCAGATACACACTCGGACACACACTCTCAGACACAGACTCACAGATACACACTCTCAGATACACACTCGGACACACACTCTCAGACACACACTCTCAGATACACTCTCAGACACGCACTCTCAGACACACACTCAAACACACACACAGACACACACTCAGACACACACACTCAGACACACACTCTCAGATACACACTCTCAGACACACACTCTCAGACACACACTCTCAGATACACACTCAGATACACACTCAGATACACACTCTCAGACACACACTCTCAGATACATACTCTCAGATACACACTCTCAGACACACACTCTCAGACACATACTCTCAGACACACACTCTCCGATACACACTCAGACACGCACTCTCAGACACACACACTCAGACACACACACTCAAACACACTCAGACACACACTCTCAGACACACACACTCAAACACACTCAGACACACACTCTCAGACACACACACTCAGACACACACACTCAAACACATTCAGACACACACTCTCAGACACACACACTCAAACACACTCAGACACACACTCTCAGACACACACACTCAGATACACACTCTCAGATACACACTCAGACACACACACACTCAAACACACTCAGACACACACACCCAGATACACACTCTCAGATACACACTCAGACACACACTCTCAGACACACACACTCAGATACACACTCTCAGACACACACACTCAAACACACTCAGACACACACTCTCAGACACACACACTCAGACACACACACTCAAACACATTCAGACACACACTCTCAGACACACACACTCAAACACACTCAGACACACACTCCCAGACACACACACTCAGATACACACTCTCAGATACACACTCAGACACACACACACTCAAACACACTCAGACACACACACCCAGATACACACTCTCAGATACACACTCAGACACACACTCTCAGACACACACACTCAGATACACACTCTCAGATACACACTCAGACACACACACTCAGACACACACACTCAGATACACACACTCAGACACACACTTAGATACACACTCTCAGATACACACTCAGACACACACACCCAGATACACACTCTCAGATACACACTCAGACACACACTCTCAGACACACACGCTCAGATACACACTCTCAGATACACACTCAGACACACTCAGACACACACACTCAGATACACACTCTCAGATACACACTCAGACACACACACTCAGACACACACTCTCAGACACACACACTCAGACACACACTCAGACGCACACTCTCAGATACACTTTCACCTTGAAAACCTTTGTTATTCTTCGACACAAAGATACGACAAAGATTCTTCCACTGACCCACTTTCTACTGCCTCAAGTCTTGTGTGTGCGTGTGTGTGTGTGTGTGTGTGTGTGTGTGTGTGTGTGTGTGTGTGTGTGTGTGTGTGTGTGTGTGTGTGTGTGTGTGTGTGTGTGTGTGTGTGTGTGTGTGTGTGTGTGTGGGTGTGTGTGTCTGCTGCTTTAATCAGACCCTGAACGCACCACAAGGAGATGATGAAAGAACTTTGTCTTTGTTCACAACACTTGTGTCTCTATAGTGTTGGTGTCGACACTTGTGTGTTCGCTCTCACCGCACTAGATCCATGTTTGTTGTGTCTCTATAGTGTTGGTGTCGACACTTGTGTGTTCGCTCTCACCGCACTAGATCCATGTTTGTTGTGTCTCTATAGTGTTGGTGTCGACACTTGTGTGTTCGCTCTCACCGCACTAGATCCATGTTTGTTGTGTGTCTATAGTGTTGGTGTCGACACTTGTGTGTTGGCTCTCACCGCACTAGATCCATGTTTGTTGTGTCTCTATAGTGTTGGTGTCGACACTTGTGTGTTCACTCTCACTGCAGTAGATCCATGTTTGTTGTGTCTCTATAGCGTTGGTGTCGACACTTGTGTGTTCGCTCTCACCGCACTAGATCCTTTTTTTTTGTGTCTCTATAGTGTTTGTGTCGACACTTGTGTGTTCGCTCTCACCGCACTAGATCCATGTTTTTTGTGTCTTTATAGTGTTGGTGTCGACACTTGTGTGTTCGCTCTCACCGCACTAGATCCATGTTTGTTGTGTCTCTATAGTGTTGGTGTCGACACTTGTGTGTTCACTCTCACCGCACTAGATCCATGTTTGTTGTGTCTCTATAGTGTTGGTGTCGACACTTGTGTGTTCGCTCTCACCGCACTAGATCCATGTTTGTTGTGTGTCTATAGTGTTTGTGTCGACACTTGTGTGTTCGCTCTCACCGCACTAGATCCATGTTTGTTGTGTCTCTATAGTGTTTGTGTCGACACTTGTGTGTTCGCTCTCACCGCACTAGATCCATGTTTGTTGTGTCTCTATAGTGTTTGTGTCGACACTTGTGTGTTAACTCTCACCGCACTAGATCCATGTTTGTTGTGTCTCTATAGTGTTTGTGTCGACACTTGTGTGTTCGCTCTCACAGCACTAGATCCATGTTTGTTGTGTCTCTATAGTGTTTGTGTCGACACTTGTGTGTTCGCTCTCACCGCACTAGATCCATGTTTGTTGTGTCTCTATAGTGTTTGTGTCGACACTTGTGTGTTAACTCTCACCGCACTAGATCCATGTTTGTTGTGTCTCTATAGTGTTGGTGTCGACACTTGTGTGTTCACTCTCACCGCACTAGATCCATGTTTGTTGTGTCTCTATAGTGTTTGTGTCGACACTTGTGTGTTCGCTCTCACCGCACTAGATCCATGTTTTTTGTGTCTCTATAGTGTTGGTGTCGACACTTGTGTGTTCGCTCTCACCGCACTAGATCCATGTTTGTTGTGTGTCTATAGTGTTGGTGTCGACACTTGTGTGTTCGCTCTCACCGCACTAGATCCATGTTTGTTGTGTCTCTATAGTGTTGGTGTCGACACTTGTGTGTTCGCTCTCACCGCACTAGATCCATGTTTGTTGTGTCTCTATAGTGTTGGTGTCGACACTTGTGTGTTCGCTCTCACCGCACTAGATCCATGTTTGTTGTGTCTCTATAGTGTTGGTGTCGACACTTGTGTGTTCGCTCTCACCGCACTAGATCCATGTTTGTTGTGTCTCTATAGTGTTGGTGTCGACACTTGTGTGTTCACTCTCACTGCAGTAGATCCATGTTTGTTGTGTCTCTATAGTGTTGGTGTCGACACTTGTGTGTTCGCTCTCACCGCACTAGATCCATGTTTGTTGTGTCTCTATAGTGTTGGTGTCGACACTTGTGTGTTCGCTCTCACCGCACTAGATCCATGTTTGTTGTGTCTCTATAGTGTTGGTGTCGAAACTTGTGTGTTCACTCTCACTGCACTAGATCCATGTTTGTTGTGTCTCTATAGTGTTGGTGTCGACACTTGTGTGTTCGCTCTCACCGCACTAGATCCATGTTTGTTGTGTCTCTATAGTGTTGGTGTCGACAGTTGTGTGTTCGCTCTCACTGCACTAGATCCATGTTTGTTGTGTCTCTATAGTGTTGGTGTCGACACTTGTGTGTTCGCTCTCACCGCACTAGATCCATGTTTGTTGTGTCTCTATAGTGTTGGTGTCGACACTTGTGTGTTCGCTCTCACCGCACTAGATCCATGTTTGTTGTGTGTCTATAGTGTTGGTGTCGACACTTGTGTGTTCGCTCTCACCGCACTAGATCCATGTTTGTTGTGTCTCTATAGTGTTGGTGTCGACACTTGTGTGTTCGCTCTCACTGCACTAGATCCATGTTTGTTGTGTCTCTATAGTGTTGGTGTCGACACTTGTGTGTTCGCTCTCACCGCACTAGATCCATGTTTGTTGTGTCTCTATAGTGTTGGTGTCGACACTTGTGTGTTCGCTCTCACCGCACTAGATCCATGTTTGTTGTGTCTCTATAGTGTTGGTGTCGACACTTGTGTGTTCGCTCTCACCGCACTAGATCCATGTTTGTTGTGTGTCTATAGTGTTGGTGTCGACACTTGTGTGTTCGCTCTCACTGCACTAGATCCATGTTTGTTGTGTCTCTATAGTGTTTGTGTCGACACTTGTGTGTTCGCTCTCACCACACTAGATCCTTTTTTTTTGTGTCTCTATAGTGTTTGTGTCGACACTTGTGTGTTCGCTCTCACCGCACTAGATCCATGTTTGTTGTGTCTCTATAGTGTTGGTGTCGACACTTGTGTGTTCGCTCTCACTGCACTAGATCCATGTTTGTTGTGTCTCTATAGTGTTGGTGTCGACACTTGTGTGTTCGCTCTCACTGCACTAGATCCATGTTTGTTGTGTCTCTATAGTGTTTGTGTCGACACTTGTGTGTTCGCTCTCACCGCACTAGATCCATGTTTGTTGTGTCTCTATAGTGTTTGTGTCGACACTTGTGTGTTCGCTCTCACCGCACTAGATCCATGTTTGTTGTGTCTCTATAGCGTTGGTGTCGACACTTTTGTGTTCGCTCTCACCGCACTAGATCCATGTTTGTTGTGTCTCTATAGTGTTGGTGTCGACACTTGTGTGTTCGCTCTCACCGCACTAGATCCATGTTTGTTGTGTCTCTATAGTGTTGGTGTCGACAGTTGTGTGTTCGCTCTCACTGCACTAGATCCATGTTTGTTGTGTCTCTATAGTGTTGGTGTCGACACTTGTGTGTTCGCTCTCACCGCACTAGATCCATGTTTGTTGTGTCTCTATAGTGTTGGTGTCGACACTTGTGTGTTCGCTCTCACCGCACTAGATCCATGTTTGTTGTGTGTCTATAGTGTTGGTGTCGACACTTGTGTGTTCGCTCTCACCGCACTAGATCCATGTTTGTTGTGTCTCTATAGTGTTGGTGTCGACACTTGTGTGTTCGCTCTCACCGCACTAGATCCATGTTTGTTGTGTCTCTATAGTGTTGGTGTCGACACTTGTGTGTTCGCTCTCACCGCACTAGATCCATGTTTGTTGTGTCTCTATAGTGTTGGTGTCGACACTTGTGTGTTCGCTCTCACCGCACTAGATCCATGTTTGTTGTGTCTCTATAGTGTTTGTGTCGACACTTGTGTGTTCGCTCTCACCGCACTAGATCCATGTTTGTTGTGTCTCTATAGTGTTGGTGTCGACACTTGTGTGTTCGCTCTCACTGCACTAGATCCATGTTTGTTGTGTCTCTATAGTGTTTGTGTCGACACTTGTGTGTTCGCTCTCACCGCACTAGATCCATGTTTGTTGTGTCTCTATAGTGTTGGTGTCGACACTTGTGTGTTCGCTCTCACCGCACTAGATCCTTTTTTTTTTTGTCTCTATAGTGTTTGTGTCGACACTTGTGTGTTCGCTCTCACCGCACTAGATCCATGTTTTTTGTGTCTTTATAGTGTTGGTGTCGACACTTGTGTGTTCGCTCTCACCGCACTAGATCCATGTTTGTTGTGTCTCTATAGTGTTGGTGTCGACACTTGTGTGTTCACTCTCACCGCACTAGATCCATGTTTGTTGTGTCTCTATAGTGTTGGTGTCGACACTTGTGTGTTCGCTCTCACCGCACTAGATCCATGTTTGTTGTGTCTCTATAGTGTTGGTGTCGACACTTGTGTGTTCGCTCTCACTGCACTAGATCCATGTTTGTTGTGTCTCTATAGTGTTGGTGTCGACACTTGTGTGTTCGCTCTCACTGCACTAGATCCATGTTTGTTGTGTCTCTATAGTGTTTGTGTCGACACTTGTGTGTTCGCTCTCACCGCACTAGATCCATGTTTGTTGTGTCTCTATAGTGTTGGTGTCGACACTTGTGTGTTCGCTCTCACCGCACTAGATCCATGTTTGTTGTGTCTCTATAGCGTTGGTGTCGACACTTTTGTGTTCGCTCTCACCGCACTAGATCCATGTTTGTTGTGTCTCTATAGTGTTGGTGTCGACACTTGTGTGTTCGCTCTCACCGCACTAGATCCATGTTTGTTGTGTCTCTATAGTGTTGGTGTCGACAGTTGTGTGTTCGCTCTCACTGCACTAGATCCATGTTTGTTGTGTCTCTATAGTGTTGGTGTCGACACTTGTGTGTTCGCTCTCACCGCACTAGATCCATGTTTGTTGTGTCTCTATAGTGTTGGTGTCGACACTTGTGTGTTCGCTCTCACTGCACTAGATCCATGTTTGTTGTGTCTCTATAGTGTTTGTGTCGACACTTGTGTGTTCGCTCTCACCGCACTAGATCCATGTTTGTTGTGTCTCTATAGTGTTGGTGTCGACACTTGTGTGTTCGCTCTCACCGCACTAGATCCATGTTTGTTGTGTCTCTATAGTGTTGGTGTCGACACTTGTGTGTTCGCTCTCACTGCACTAGATCCATGTTTGTTGTGTCTCTATAGTGTTGGTGTCGACACTTGTGTGTTCGCTCTCACTGCACTAGATCCATGTTTGTTGTGTCTCTATAGTGTTTGTGTCGACACTTGTGTGTTCGCTCTCACCGCACTAGATCCATGTTTGTTGTGTCTCTATAGTGTTGGTGTCGACACTTGTGTGTTCGCTCTCACCGCACTAGATCCATGTTTGTTGTGTCTCTATAGCGTTGGTGTCGACACTTTTGTGTTCGCTCTCACCGCACTAGATCCATGTTTGTTGTGTCTCTATAGTGTTGGTGTCGACACTTGTGTGTTCGCTCTCACCGCACTAGATCCATGTTTGTTGTGTCTCTATAGTGTTGGTGTCAACAGTTGTGTGTTCGCTCTCACTGCACTAGATCCATGTTTGTTGTGTCTCTATAGTGTTGGTGTCGACACTTGTGTGTTCGCTCTCACCGCACTAGATCCATGTTTGTTGTGTCTCTATAGTGTTGGTGTCGACACTTGTGTGTTCGCTCTCACTGCACTAGATCCATGTTTGTTGTGTGTCTATAGTGTTGGTGTCGACACTTGTGTGTTCGCTCTCACCGCACTAGATCCATGTTTGTTGTGTCTCTATAGTGTTGGTGTCGACACTTGTGTGTTCGCTCTCACCGCACTAGATCCATGTTTGTTGTGTCTCTATAGTGTTGGGTGTCGACACTTGTGTGTTCGCTCTCACCGCACTAGATCCATGTTTGTTGTGTCTCTATAGTGTTGGTGTCGACACTTGTGTGTTCGCTCTCACCGCACTAGATCCATGTTTGTTGTGTCTCTATAGTGTTTGTGTCGACACTTGTGTGTTCGCTCTCACCGCACTAGATCCATGTTTGTTGTGTCTCTATAGTGTTGGTGTCGACACTTGTGTGTTCGCTCTCACTGCACTAGATCCATGTTTGTTGTGTCTCTATAGTGTTTGTGTCGACACTTGTGTGTTCGCTCTCACCGCACTAGATCCATGTTTGTTGTGTCTCTATAGTGTTGGTGTCGACACTTGTGTGTTCGCTCTCACCGCACTAGATCCTTTTTTTTTGTGTCTCTATAGTGTTTGTGTCGACACTTGTGTGTTCGCTCTCACCGCACTAGATCCATGTTTTTTGTGTCTTTATAGTGTTGGTGTCGACACTTGTGTGTTCGCTCTCACCGCACTAGATCCATGTTTGTTGTGTCTCTATAGTGTTGGTGTCGACACTTGTGTGTTCACTCTCACCGCACTAGATCCATGTTTGTTGTGTCTCTATAGTGTTGGTGTCGACACTTGTGTGTTCGCTCTCACCGCACTAGATCCATGTTTGTTGTGTCTCTATAGTGTTGGTGTCGACACTTGTGTGTTCGCTCTCACTGCACTAGATCCATGTTTGTTGTGTCTCTATAGTGTTGGTGTCGACACTTGTGTGTTCGCTCTCACTGCACTAGATCCATGTTTGTTGTGTCTCTATAGTGTTTGTGTCGACACTTGTGTGTTCGCTCTCACCGCACTAGATCCATGTTTGTTGTGTCTCTATAGTGTTGGTGTCGACACTTGTGTGTTCGCTCTCACCGCACTAGATCCATGTTTGTTGTGTCTCTATAGCGTTGGTGTCGACACTTTTGTGTTCGCTCTCACCGCACTAGATCCATGTTTGTTGTGTCTCTATAGTGTTGGTGTCGACACTTGTGTGTTCGCTCTCACCGCACTAGATCCATGTTTGTTGTGTCTCTATAGTGTTGGTGTCGACAGTTGTGTGTTCGCTCTCACTGCACTAGATCCATGTTTGTTGTGTCTCTATAGTGTTGGTGTCGACACTTGTGTGTTCGCTCTCACCGCACTAGATCCATGTTTGTTGTGTCTCTATAGTGTTGGTGTCGACACTTGTGTGTTCGCTCTCACCGCACTAGATCCATGTTTGTTGTGTGTCTATAGTGTTGGTGTCGACACTTGTGTGTTCGCTCTCACCGCACTAGATCCATGTTTGTTGTGTCTCTATAGTGTTGGTGTCGACACTTGTGTGTTCGCTCTCACCGCACTAGATCCATGTTTGTTGTGTCTCTATAGTGTTGGTGTCGACACTTGTGTGTTCGCTCTCACCGCACTAGATCCATGTTTGTTGTGTCTCTATAGTGTTGGTGTCGACACTTGTGTGTTCGCTCTCACCGCACTAGATCCATGTTTGTTGTGTCTCTATAGTGTTTGTGTCGACACTTGTGTGTTCGCTCTCACCGCACTAGATCCATGTTTGTTGTGTCTCTATAGTGTTTGTGTCGACACTTGTGTGTTCGCTCTCACCGCACTAGATCCATGTTTGTTGTGTCTCTATAGTGTTGGTGTCGACACTTGTGTGTTCGCTCTCACCGCACTAGATCCTTTTTTTTTGTGTCTCTATAGTGTTTGTGTCGACACTTGTGTGTTCGCTCTCACCGCACTAGATCCATGTTTTTTGTGTCTTTATAGTGTTGGTGTCGACACTTGTGTGTTCGCTCTCACCGCACTAGATCCATGTTTGTTGTGTCTCTATAGTGTTGGTGTCGACACTTGTGTGTTCACTCTCACCGCACTAGATCCATGTTTGTTGTGTCTCTATAGTGTTGGTGTCGACACTTGTGTGTTCGCTCTCACCTCCTGAAACTAGATTCATGAATATTGTTTCTCCATAGTGAGTTTTTTACTTCCTCTGTACTCACACAAAGTGTTTACTTTAGTTGAATATTTCCTTAAGATTGTGTTTATTTCCCGGAGATTGTGTTTATTCCCTAAAGATTGTGTTTGTGTTTATTTCCTGAATATTGTGTTTGTGTTTTTTTCCTGAAGATATGTTTGTGGTTATTTCCTGGAGATCGTGTTTGTGTTTATTCTCTAAAGATTGTGATTGTGTTAATTTTCTGAATATTGTGTTTGTGTTTATTTCCCGAGAATTGTGTTTATTCTCTAAAGATTGTGATTGTGTTAATTTTCTGAATATTGTGTTTGTGTTTATTTCCCGAGAATTGTGTTTATTTCCTGAAGATTGTGTTTGTGTTAATTTCCTGAGGATTGTGTTTGTGTTCATTTCCTGAGGATTGTGTTTAGGTTTATTTTCTGAAGATTGGGTCTGTGTTTATTTCCTGGAGATTTTGTTCATTTCCTGAGGATTATGTTTGTGTTTATTTCCTGAGGATTATGTTTGTGTTTATTTCCTGAGGATTGTGTTTGTGTTTATTTCCTGAGGATTGTGTTTATTTTTATTCCCTGAAGATTGTGTTTATGTTTTTTACATGAAGATTGTGTGTGTGTTTATTTACTGAAGATTGTGTTTGTGCAAATAATAAAGATTATTTACATTCAACAAACTTTCAGACTCAATGTTTTCTAAAATGCTTTGTTTTCTCACTTTTTTAAAGAGAATTAAAGATATTTTCTCTTCACAGAATCAAAATAATCAGAATCAAGATCACGGTGTCTTCGTCTCTGGGCCACGACAAAGAAGGCCGAGGTAGGACGAGAGGATGAGGAGGATGAGGAGGATGAGGAGGAGGAGGAGGAGGAGGAGAAGGAGGAGGAGGAGGAGGAGAAGGAGGAGGAGGAGGAGGAGGAGGAGGAGGAGGAGAAGGAGGAGGAGGAGGGGGAGGAGGAGGAGGAGGAGGAGGAGGAGGAGGAGGAGGAGGAGGAGGAGGAGGAGGAGGAGGAGGAGGAGGAGGAGGAGGAGGAGGATGAGAGGATGAGGAGGATGAGGAGGAGGATTAGGAGGAGGACGAGTTGTGTTTGAGTTGACAACTGTCCACAGGTAAGATTCCTTCCGAGCTGCTGGAGATCCGTAACGGGCCGCGGTCACATGACTCCTTCAGAGAGATGGACCTGGACGACGACTGGAAGCTCTCGCGAGAGGAGGTGTGTGTGTGTTCTCACAGCTGTGTGTGTGTGTGTGTGTGTGTTGTGTCGCACAACACCGACTCACACTCTCACGTGTCTCAGGTGAGAGCTTACCTGCAGAAGGAGTTCCAGAAGCACGGGTACGCCCCCAACGACACCAGTCACGAGGCGATGGTGGACGACATCTTCAAGAACGAGGACGAGGACAGAGACGGCTTCATCTCGTCCCGAGAGTTCACGTACCAGCACGACGAGCTCTAGACTCCCTGGACCTGAGGAAAGTGAATTTAGAGAAAGAAAAACAGGACATTTCCACACGCAGTATTATTGATAAAGAATATTAAAAAAAAGACGATTTAAAAAAAGTTATTTGTGGTCATTTAAGTTTGATGCCTGTAGTTACCAAAGTCTACCACTAGATGTCAGGCTCAACCTTTACTTATCAATTTACGAATTAAATCTTTATAATATTAAATATTATAAAGATTTAATATTAAATACATTATAATTCTCAACGTTATGATGCTCAAATTGTCTGATAATTCGTGTTTTCCCTACTTTTAAACACATATTTTATACTAAACGAGACAAGATTCGATAAAAACAACAAATTAAAAAACATTTATTACTTTTCTTCATAAAAATGTTATTTATTCAATATTACAAACGAAAGCTTAGATTTTTAATTAAGGGTTTACAGAATTTATATTCTTAAATGTAAAGGTTTTAAAGACGTAAACCTCTGCTAGCTAAGCTAACAAGTTTAGCATTCAGTCCAAAAATGTCCTTAAAGTTACATTTCAGTTGAATTTATCTACAGTTTATCAAAGGTTGTTATTGTTAAACTCAACAGAGTCAATAAAACCACAGACAGGCTCAAATAAATCCTATAAATATGTGTTAAAACTAACTTACTTGTGCAGGTGATGCTGCCAGAAAGAGTTCGTGTCACGTGATGCTATGATTTTATTTCTATGGTATTATTTTGTGTGAAAAGAAATTGTTATTAATTAATGAATATATTATTTTATACAAATATACGGTGGCCAAAAAGTTAAAAACAAATACACAAAAATAAACATGATAATTTCCTGAAATATAACATTTGTTTCAATGTTTGTAATTTACTTGTTTTGTTTTACTTCCGGGTCAACGTAAAAGAAGTGCATACTTTTAAGGTTATATAAAAGTATTAAAAAAAAGTGAGCACGACTTTCAAGATTAAATTAAAAGATGAAATCTCTGGTTCTATAAAAACTCCTTTTAACTCAGTTTCTCTCACCAATGCTTGTGTTTCTTTGTTACACTCGATACAACTAGTTAACATTTATAGCTGCAAAAAACTGTTATGAAAAAAAAAAAAAAATTCAATATAATTACGTCTGCAATCCTGATGTGTTCGTTAATAATAGTATTAAAAGACTTTTATTAATTAGAACAAGTCTGTAGATGACTTGACACTGACCTCTGCTGGTGACAGTTTGGCACTACAGTCACCGAACATCATAGAATATATTTCTCTGACTCTTGTTTCGTCCACTTGAAAGACGGATGAAACAAATAGCCTGAAAACAAAAGATTGAAAAACAAAAAAACAAAAAATGGAAGCATGAAGGAAAAATTGCTCAAATAAATAAGTTTTAATTTGCCATGACATAGAAAAGGAAACAAACTTGTAATCGGATTATAAATAATGTTGTAATTATATTATAATTAAACTAATTTTTCTACAATGACAATGTAAATATTTATTTTGTGGAACTAGAGACACAGAAAAACATCTTAACTATAATGTTAGAAGTCATATTTAAACTAGTTTTCTTCCATTAGAGCCACTTAAAGCACACAGTCAAGCACTTTTATTTAGATTTTACAATCATTTTAAAAGTAAAGTTGAGCAAATATTAAAAAGTTTTTCAAACTGAATCATGTGAAATAAAGAAGTCAAAAGGTTGTGTTTGTCGCTATTTATTATGTGTTAAAAGGATCATTCTGTGAGAAATAATGACGACATATGAAAGTAACAGACGATGGTTCTTGATCTTCTGAGGTAATGTTGAGTTCATCAGAACCACAAACGTGTTCTTGGACGTCTCGTAACGTGTCGCTCTGATCCAGGAGGAAATGTTTCTACGAAAGCTACTGAAACCACTCGTGGTTGTGATGAGTTTGCTTGATTCATCCACAGAGAAACGAGCCAGGTTCTCCAACCCTGGTCTTCATCCCTTTACGCTCCTGTCTGGACTTCCTGGAACATTCCCAAGTGGACGGATCAGCAACTCGGTGCCACTTTGTCAAGGAACCCTTTTTCATTTCCCTCAAAAAAATAAATAAAATCAAACTAAATCACTTAATTACAAAGCAGAAGACGGTCGCTGGTGACCCCGAAGGTCACCGAAGGTCACTGAAGGTCGCCGAAGGTCGCTGGTCTTCGTGTCCTGGACCGGACTTCACCTGAGTACTTGGACACTGTTGTGCTTGCGTGGATGGCTCAAGAGTCATGAGTCAGGAGGAGAGTGAACAGGAGGAAGTGGAAGCGTCAGCGTTTCCTCTTGGCCTTGTGCGCGTACAGGAAGTACATGGCGTGCCCGGTGCTGATGAAGAGCACGGAGATGATGACCAGGATGCCGAAGTGCTGCGGCTGCGGCGCCGAGATGACCATGATGAAGTGCAGCAGGTCCATCAGGTAGTTCATGGAGCTCTGCACGCCGTTGATCACGCCTCGCTCCGACTCGCTGATGGTCTCCTGCAGCAGCTGCGTCACGGTCAGGTCGAAGGACCACAGACCTGCGGTTGAAACCACGGGTTTTAACTACACAACGACACACACTCGTGAACAATACATCAACAAATACAAATACACTTGTTCGATTTATGAAGAAACGACAGAAAATAGTTCAATATTTCTGTTAAATCACAATCAAGTCATGAATAACAAGACAATAAACACAGAAGTCGTGATGCGTTCAAGGACGCATCGTAAATAGAAAACAACGTGTTACGTTCATTCAAAACATCAAATACACATTTTCTATTTAAAGTTTGTCATGTTTTTTAAGCCCAGACTTTCCTACTCCCAGCTACATCCTATAGCTCCTCCCAGGGGGGCCCCTGAGGCGTCCCAGGGCCAGATATGAAACATAGTCTCCAGAGTGTCCTGGGTCTCCCCTCTACCCCCTGTGGTCTCCTATCATTTGGTCCTGAACCCCCTCACCAGGAGCGAGACCTCCTATTCAGATGCCACCTCATTAGGAGCAGCAGCTCTACTCCACGCCTCTCCCGGATGACTGCCCTTCTCACCCTTTCTCTAAGGGTCGTTACTCATGAACAAGACCCCGAGGTACTCCCCACCGTATTCTGACTGAGAACCATATAATTTGATTTAGAGGTGCTGACTTCCATCCCTGCCGCTTCACACTCGGTTGCAAACCTTTCCAGCCAGAGCTGAAGGTCACGGTCTGATGAAGCCAGCAGGACCACGTCACCTAATCCTATGTCAACCGGACCAGACCCCGCAACACCCTGGCTGCATCTTGATATTCTGTCCATAAAAGTCAGAGTTGAGACCAAAGGCAACAGAGTCCAACTCTAACCGGAAACAAGTCCGACCTAACACCGGGCTCTGGGGAACAAGCTTTGACTCTGTTCATACAGAGAACAGGCCTTAATCAGGGTCTGATACCCCATATTCTCCTAGGACTCCAGAAAGACATGGTGCTCTAGATCTCTCTCTAGATCCACAATACACATGGAGACAGGTTGTGAAAACTCCTGTGAACCCTTAAGGATCCTGCTGAGTTATAGACCTGATCCCAGACGAAAACCACATTGATACTTATGTACCCTGACTGTCCGACAGACCCAGGTCCTCTGAAAAGACCTGAGCTGTGTCTAAAATCGCATACTAGCGTACTAAAAGTTAGTATTTTTAGTACGTTAGTGTGTCTCAATTCTTAGTATGCGAAATTTAGTGCGCCATGCACACTAAATTGGCGTACTAACACGCCCACAAAACTAGCATGGTTCGATGGACACTAACCATACTAAACAGCCGCCATTTTAGTGACGTTTTAAACGGAAGTTATGTCATATATAAATGCATATATATGCATATAAGTAAGTAAGTAAGTAATATTTATTTATATAGCGCTTTATACTTAAATGTGTATTTTCAGCAGCAGTAGGAGGATAAACACGTCTTCGCTGCTGATACCAGCTTAAATATCTCGCGATTATTTAGATTCTCATATTTTTTCTTTATTTCTTTTTCCAAAGTTGCAATACGTGCTGCCAGCAGGTGGCGATAGCGTTCAAACAGCTGGTTGAAACATCGTTAAATAGAAGTAGAAGAAGAAGCTGTCATGTGATTTCCGGTTAGTGTGTAGCTTCAGGGTTTGATTTGAGACATACTATCTGCGGAGAATTTGCGTACTAGTTAGTATGCATACTAAACTGATGCATACTAACTTCTAGCATACTAAGATTAGTATGCGATTTGAGACACAGCACTGGTCAGGGAGGCTGAGAAGTGAGATCCCCTAAAAATGGAACACACCCTTCTAATCCAGATGTCCTGCCTCCAGACATCAGCAGAGGCGTTCGAGCCACGACACCCCCACAATAAACAAGGTCTTAAGAAACTCTGGTTGGCTCTCATACCCCCCCACCCCCAACCCCTAGGGCGCTGCCACCGAGAAGCTTTTCAACCACCTCTGTGATTTCGACCCGAGATAATGAGGAGCCCACTTCCAGCTTGACAGCATCCTTCACCATTGGGGTCAACCAACGGGTTCTGGGACCACTGCTCCAATCAGCCACCTTTACAATGGAATTGCACGGATCATGACCCATTCGGAGTCAATGTCCCCCGTCTTCTACCAGACTTGGTTGAGGTTCTCTCTGAGGTAGAAGTCAAGGCTCCTTCTTACGGGTTGCTCTGCCACTTGTTCCCAATAGTTCCAAAAAAGTTGGGGTGTGCCAGGTCAAACTAGTATCCTCCCTCACCAACGGAGACAACTCCCTACCAGGCGCTGATTTTCTTATTCATTTTCTTCTAAAATCATTTTTTTTACTTTCTACTTCGGGCATGACTGATGTGGTTCAAATAGCATTTGTTTCATTCTTATCAACAGAATAACACACACTCACACTTGGTAGAAGGTGTCATTGTGTAGATACTCACCGACTCGTGCAGTGATGACACCCATAAACAACAGAATAATGGAGACGTAAGACTCGGGCGTCGTACCAGAGGGCACGTTGTCGAACAGCACGGTGTTGTTGGTCCAGTGGATGGACGAGCGGTCGGGCAGCAGCGGCTGGTTGGTGCTGCCCCTCAGAGGAAGGGAGTGTTTCTGTCTCTGGCTCGACATCCCACCCGACACTCCGGAGAGGGAGGAGTTCGACGACCCGGCGTCCGGGGCCAGCAGGCTGAGGTCCATGGGGCTCCCTGGGGCGAAGACGGAGCAGACGCACAGCAGCAGGCAGCCCAGGTGGAGGCAGCTGGAGATGATGCCGGTGTTGACCAGGCCGTAGGCGTGTCTCAGCTTGGTGAACATGATGGTTCCCAGGAGCCCCGTGAGCGCTGACACGCCCATCAGGAGGCTCAGCAGGGAGCCGCTGATGCCCTGCGTGTAGGCGTAGCCGGTGGTGATGCAGTCGAAGCCCAGCACCGTGGTGTAGAGGAACGCCAGGCCCATCCCCGCCAGGAACACAGGCTGCCGGTAGTACGCCTTCCAGCCGTCCCTGCAGGTGCTCATGAGCCGGCACAGCTTCTGGAAGCACAGCGGGAAGGTCGCGATCTCTTTGAGGCGTAGGCGGATGCCGCGCGGCGTCGGAGGTCCCGCTAGGTTTGTTTCCCCTACAAGCAAACCAAAGAAAAAATCAGTCTTTTGACTGAATCACAAAACTTTTCTTCACCTCTTATTTCCAACTCCGGGGGTTTTACGGACAGCTCCGGAGGTTTGACGGACAGCGCCGGCACGATGCGGTAAACGCGCGACAGGAAGAAGAATTCCACGATCAGAGACACCACGTTCCATCCGAGGATGAAGCCGCAGCCGACTACGTTGGAGGCGAGCGTCATCACCTGCCCCACCGCCAGCGGCGCCAGGATGTTGGTCACCTGGTCGATCCGCCTCATGGTCGCGTTCATGCCTTTTTCAAGTCAGTATTTAAGTTTTATAAATCCAACCAAAACAGCCATAGATTCAGTTTAAAGTCAGAAAATACTATTTTCATGAATGAAAATCATATCAACTTCATATCATATCAAATCAACTTTAATAACAAATTGTCACAAGACAAAACAAGACAATACTGTTGAGGGATGTATCGCTAAGAGAAAACATTTTGTTTCTTTTATTTAACCCTTGTGTTATCTCAGGGTCAAGATGACCCGAAGGCCCGAAAACAAATGTGTTTGTGCTATCCCTTGTGTTATCTCAAGGTCAAGATGATCCGAAGGCCCGAAAACAAGTGTGTTTGTTGTATCCCTTGTGTTATCTCAGGGTCAAGATGACCCGAAGGCCCGAAAACAAATGTGTTTGTGGTACCCCTTTGTGTTGTCTATGGGTCAAGGTGAGCGACCTCCACCGCTGCGTATATGTATTTATAAAAGCCCGGGAGGTCTTCGACCTTTGACCCAGAAACGACACAAGGGTCAAAGACCCCGGCACTGTCACTCACCTGCCAGGTGGCCGCGGTTGCAGCCCGTGATCACGACGATCCAGTCCCTCTGGATGGCGATGGTCAGGGCGGTGCTTGCAAGGTTGGCCACATCTGCCAGGATGATCACCACCGTATAACAAACCACCTTGTGTGAGTTTGGCGATGCAACATGTTACTACGACGGCACAAAGTAGCCACGAGCTCAGAGGCATAAAAGAAAAACAGGATGATGGTGAATCAAACCACCGAGTCTAGAGACACTTTCGCACTCAAGGAACTGTTAGTTCAAGAACACAAATCCAGAAGTTGATTGGTATATTTTCTGTTGATACAATATATAGAGATAGTGAAGGTACAAGTATATATGTGTAGTATTGTGGAGTACTTGACTCTGGTGTTGTGATAGTGTAGTAACAAGGATATATGTGGAGTATTGTGGAGTACTTGAATCTGGTGTTGTGATAGTGTAGTAACAAGTATATATGTGTAGTATTGTCCAGTCCTTGACTCTAGTGCTGTGATAGTGTAGTAACAAGGATATATGTGTATTATTGTGGAGTACTTGACTCTGGTGTTGTGATAGTGTAGTAACAAGGATACATGTGTAGTATTGTCCAGTACTTGACTCTGGTGTTGTGATAGTGTAGTAACAAGTATATATGTGTAGTATTGTCCAGTACATGACTCTGGTGTTGTGATAGTGTAGTAACAAGTATATATGTGTAGTATTGTCCAGTCCTTGACTCTGGTGTTGTGATAGTGTAGTAACAAGTATATATAAACATAAGCCATTATATAACATATATAACATATATAAGCATGAACATAAGCCATTGAAAGTTAGGTCTCAGAGGCGTGTCATCTCAACTGATACTGCAGACAGTTTTTCTGCTATGTTTGACCGTCTTTCCTTTGATGACTGTCCAGACGTGGACAGTTTGATTCACTGTTTCACTACTCATTGTGTTGAAATACTGGATCAAGTGGCATCTGTTAAATCGTACTTGAAAATTCAGAAAAAACGGTGTCCTTGGACAAATGAACATTTCCTGAGTCTGAATAGACTTTGTTGAAAGACTGAGCGTCTCTGGAAGTCCACTAAACTTGAGGTGCTCAGTCTTCACCTCAGGGATCTGATGTCTTCTTACAATGAGATGTTAGAAACTGCTAGATCTGATTACATCAGAAAACTGGTAGCATCAAATAAGAAAAACCCCAAAGTGTTGTTTGACACGATTAATTCTCTCGTGTCTCCTGCTCCTCAAATCACGCCTGTCTTCTGTGAAGCTGACAGCAATGCATTGTTGAGATTTTTCATTGGCAAAATTAAATTTATCAAAGAGAAAATCTCTCCCCCTTTGTTTGGAACCCCTACTGTCTCTGAGCCCCTCTCCTCCTCTTAGTCTTCCTTCACTGCTGTATCTTTGGGTGATAGTCTTACCTAACATCCTCTTTCTCAAACATGGACACCAAGTCTTACAATCCGGAGCCCCTCGTGTATTATCATGGTGGTCCTCACTGACCTTGAAACTCATTTCAAGACAGAGTTAAATTCGTCAAAATGTCTGTCGTTGAACTACGAAGGACTCACCAAGATTTTGTTCCAGTGAACATACTTTGCTTTTCCTGGAGTGCGAAAGGTGTCGACGAGCGAGTACTCACAGTGAGCCATCCGTCCCAGATGTGTTCGATCCTCTGCTTGTACGAGAAGACCACCATGAGGACGATGCTACAGACGGTCACGGAGATGTTCTGGATGAAGAGCGACGCGTGTGCAACTGTAACAGACGAGAGTCCAGTCACTGGTCGAGAGCGACAGGAACATGGCAACGACCGAACCTTTATTCCTGGGGTTGCGGTCGACCCAGTCTCCGATCAGAGCCCCAAGCACCAGAACCGACCCGGCAACCACCAGACCGAACACGGCCGTCAGCAGCAGGTTCCGTCCGTACAGCTCGATGAGGAAGACGGAGATGGCAAAGTGCCACATGCGGTCGCCCTGGAGACACGTGGACCTTCTTGTAGTCGTGCGGCGAGAAGAACGATGGTGACTTCACAACGTGATCCTTACCCACATGGACAAGGCTCCGCTCACGTAGATGAGGAACTTGGGTCCTCTGAGGTAGATCAGAGCTGAACCTGCGGCGACAACCCAGAGGTCAGAACATGGGCTGAAGGGGGACTATTCAAGGTGGTACCTGGAATTCTTTGTATTCTGCCGGACCTTCTGATGTCCTCCTGCTCCAGCTCGGCCATCACGCCTCCATGCTCCGGACATTCTGCTCGCTGGGACATGTTCTGGTGGAAGATCGAGTCCAAGGATTTGGGTTATTGTCTCAATAAGTCTCAAAGTAATTCAGATTTAGACTCAATCTTCAGGTAAATTTGTTGAGATTACTTCCTGTAAGCTTTTATTTTGTAGTGTAACTTCCTTTTTTCTATCCAGAAAACCAATCCAAGAGTTTGTGAAAGGGCTTAATTTTGAGATAACTTCCTTTTCGTGTCGAGTTACTTCCCGTTGTTATTTTCCAAAAACATTTATAAAAGTTTAATTTTGAGGTAATTACCTGTAAGATTTTATTTCTCGTTTAACTTCCTGTTTTTAATCTGATTTTGTTTTTCAGAAGAGCTTTTCCAAGAGCTTCATGTTGAGTTAACTTCCATCTTTTTGTCGTATTGTGTCCTGGTTTTATCAAAAACATTTGAATAGGTTTATATTGAGATCACTTCCTGTAAGCTTTTATTTTGTCGTCTCACTTCCTGTTATATTTTTTTATCTTATTTTCCTGAGATTTTTGCCTGAACACATGGCAGGAATGTTGCAGGAAATCAATTGACATTATTTAAATATAAACTGAAGCTAAATAGTACTTTACACAGGAATTGATATGTTGAAATATTAAGTATATTTTTATATAATGAAATAAATGAAGTATTTGTTAACAGCACATTTTCATCAATGTCAAATATGTAAAATTATCCTAGAAAACATAGATTTATATCATAAAATTAACATTTTTATTGAGGTGTAGATGACAAATGTACATATTAAAAAAAAACAACAAAACTTTTTGACTAAAATACAATTTTCTAGAGCGACCTTCATGTTTAAACAACTCTATTTCCTCAATTATTTGATGTTGAATCTACTGTGTTTTTCTATCAGTACCATTTGTTCTGGGTATTTAAACAAGTTCTACTCCGAGTGTCACTGAGTTCCCTCCAGGCTCCACCATCACCTGCTCACACGTCAACAACCTGCCGAGGACTCGAACCCTCGACCCTTCCACACGTCACCTGTGGTTCGATGCTGGTCTCTGCTCTGGCGTCCGTCCCTCCACGATGTCTCGCGCTCCATAAATCCTACATCTGGATGTTCCTGAGAGGTCAGACGCTCGGCTGCATATTGTCACGGCGCTCAGGTGTTGAATGAAAGTGCCAGAAAAGCAGAACCGGCACCAGAACAACAAAAGCCGCCAGAGTGTTCCACGGCACGTGAGCGAGGGAGGGACAATATCCTCGTCCACTCACGCCACAAAAAGACACACACTGATGGACATTTACGCATGTGTGTGTGTGTGTGTGTGTGTGTGTGTGTGTGTGTATGTGTGTGTGTGTGTGTGTGTGTGTGTGTGTGTGTGTGTGTGTGTGTGTGTAGTAACAAGTATATATGTGTAGTATTGTCCAGTACATGACTCCGGTGTTGTGATAGTGTAGTAACAAGTATATATGTGTAGTATTGTCCAGTACTTGACTCTGGTGTTGTGATAGTGTAGTAACAAGTATATATGTGTAGTATTGTCCAGTACATGACTCCGGTGTTGTGATAGTGTAGTAACAAGTATATATGTGTAGTATTGTCCAGTACTTGACTCTGGCGTTGTGATAGTGTAGTAACAAGTATATATGTGTAGTATTGTCCAGTACTTGACTCTGGTGTTGTGATAGTGTAGTAACAAGTATATATGTGTAGTATTGTCCAGTACTTGACTCTGGTGTTGTGATAGTGTAGTAACAAGTATATATGTGTAGTATTGTCCAGTACTTGACTCTGGTGTTGTGATAGTGTAGTAACAAGTATATATGTGTAGTATTGTCCAGTACATGACTCCGGTGTTGTGATAGTGTAGTAACAAGTATATATGTGTAGTATTGTCCAGTACTTGACTCTGGTGTTGTGATAGTGTAGTAACAAGTATATATGTGTAGTATTGTCCAGTACTTGACTCTGGTGTTGTGATAGTGTAGTAACAAGTATATATGTGTAGTATTGTCCAGTACTTGACTCTGGTGTTGTGATAGTGTAGTAACAAGTATATATGTGTAGTATTGTCCAGTACTTGACTCTGGTGTTGAGATAGCGTAGTAACAAGAATATATGTGTAGTATTGTCCAGTACTTGACTCTGGTGTTGAGATAGTGTAGTAACAAGTATATAAAAAGACACACACTGATGGACATTTAAGTATATGTGTGTGTGAGTGTGTGTGTGTGTGTGTTTGTGTGTGTGTGTGTTTGTGTGTAAGGACACAGACAAGTGTTACTTAATAGTAATGATAACAATGTTTCCTAGAGAAAAAAGTAAAGCTGAGAAATATACATTAAAGTAAATCTATAATAAATAGTAAATGGATATAAAACATTTTGTTTTTCATGAATAATCCTCACAAATATTCAAATCAAACATGAGGCAAATCCTTCGAGCACTCTGGTTTCCTCCCACAGTACGTATCAAAATACACAGGTCAGTTGTTGACGCTCAACTGTCTGTAGTTGTGTAGTTTTTGGAGTAAAAATCTGATTTAATGATGAAAAGGTTTTTCTCTTAAAGAGACAGATATGAGTCTAAAGAGACGTTTATTAACGTCTGTACAAGAGAGCAGTGATGAAGCCTTTTGTGACCTTTAATCAGATTTTTATTTCAAACCAAATACAAAAGTACATAAACATCACATAACAGCTTTTTTTAAACCCATGTATAAACACATCCTTTTTCAAGTTAAATCATTAAACAAACTCAACTTAACTTAAACTTAAAAAAGCTTTTTTCTTCCCCCGATATAATATAAACAGATTTTCATTCATTCCCTCTTTCTTTGTACCAAATAATTTAAAATATATACATGAAATTGTTGATATGAAATCTTTTTAAAAACGTTTGTGGCAGCAACATGTTCCATGATCAGACCCATAGTGCACTGCAACAGTTGCTATTGTGTTTCTGATCAAACACGGTGTTTTTGATTGACGTGTTTTTGACTTTATTTCCTGTTCAAATACTAGAAATACATGGAAGTTAAGTTTTGATCAGTAGCATGATCTTCAAGGATGTTGGTGATCCTCGATGGTTTTGCTCTGCACTGGTGATCCTCGTCTGCCTCTCACACACTTAAACAAGGCCACGGCTGGAATGGCCAGACTAGGGATTCCTGCCAAGATGAAGATGATGACGCTGATCCAGGCCGGATACAACTTCTCCTCCAGGACTGGGAACATTTCCTGGAGAGACAGAGAGAACGTTATCTTCAGGCTTAGTCTTGAACAAGAGATGTTCACGTGCAACCGTGAACTGACAGGGTTAGGGTTAGATCTGGAGACCTGATTGTTAGATTTAGAGACTTGATTGTTAGATTTAGAGACTCGACTGATAGATTTAGAGACTTGATTGTTAGATTAAGAGACTTGATTGATAGATTTAGAGACTTGATTGATAGATTTAGAGACTTGATTGCTAGATGTAGAGACTTGATTGTTAGATTTAGAGACTTGTTTGTTAGATTTAGAGACTTGATTGCTAGATTTAGAGACTTGATTGCTAGATTTAGAGACTTGATGGTTAGATTTAGAGACCTGATTGTTAGATTTAGAGACTTGATTGCTAGATTTAGAGACCTGATTGTTAGATTTAGAGACTTGATTGCTAGATTTAGAGACTTGATGGTTAGATTTAGAGACCTGATTGTTAGATTTAGAGACTTGATTGCTAGATTTAGAGACTTGATTGTTAGATTTAGAGACTTGATTGATAGATTTAGAGACTTGATGGTTAGATCTGGAGACCTGATTGTTAGATTTAGAGACTTGATTGTTAGATGTAGACTTGATAGTTAGATTTAGAGACTTGATTGTTAGATTTAGAGACTTGATTGTTAGATTTAGAGACTTGATTGCTAGATTTAGAGACTTCATTGCTAGATTTAGAGACTTGATGGTTAGATTTAGAGACCTGATTGTTAGATTTAGAGACTTGATTGCTAGATTTAGAGACTTGATTGTTAGATTTAGAGACTTGATTGATAGATTTAGAGACTTGATTGATAGATTTAGAGACTTGATTGCTAGATGTAGAGACTTGATTGTTAGATTTAGAGACTTGATTGTTAGATTTAGAGACTTGATTGTTAGATTTAGAGACTTGATGGTTAGATCTGGAGACCTGATTGTTAGATTTAGAGACTTGATTGTTAGATTTAGAGACTTGATTGCTAGATTTAGAGACTTGATTGCTAGATTTAGAGACTTGATGGTTAGATTTAGAGACCTGATTGTTAGATTTAGAGACTTGATTGCTAGATTTAGAGACTTGATTGTTAGATTAAGAGACTTGATTGATAGATTTAGAGACTTGATTGTTAGATTAAGAGACTTGATTGATAGATTTAGAGACTTGATTGCTAGATTTAAAGACTTGATTGCTAGATGTAGAGAATTGATTGTTAGATTTAGAGACTTGATTGTTAGATTTAGATACTTGATTGTTAGATTTAGAGACTTGATTGCTAGATTTAGAGACTTGATTGCTAGATTTAGAGAATTGATTTTTAGATTTAGAGACTTGATTGTTAGATTTAGATACTTGATTGTTAGAGTTAGAGACTTGATTGTTAGATTTAGAGACTTGATTGATATATTTAGAGACTTGATGGTTAGATCTGGAGACCTGATTGTTAGATTTAGATACTTGATTGTTAGATTTAGAGACTTGATTGCTAGATTTAGAGACTTGATTGCTAGATTTAGAGACTTGATGGTTAGATTTAGAGACTTGATTGTTAGATTTAGAGACTCGATTGCAAGATTTAGAGACTTGATTGTTAGATTTAGAGACTTGATTGCTAGATTTAGAGACTTGATGGTTAGATCTGGAGACCTGATTGTTAGATTTAGAGACTTGATTGTTAGATGTAGACTTGATAGTTAGATTTAGAGACTTGATTGTTAGATTTAGAGACTTGATTGTTAGATTTAGAGACTTGATTGCTAGATTTAGAGACTTGATTGCTAGATTTAGAGACTTGATGGTTCGATTTAGAGACCTGATTGTTAGATTTAGAGACTTGATTGCTAGATTTAGAGACTTGATTGTTAGATTAAGAGACTTGATTGATAGATTTAGAGACTTGATTGTTAGATTTAGAGACTTGATTGATAGATTTAGAGACTTGATGGTTAGATTAAGAGACTTGATTGATAGATTTAGAGACTTGATTGCTAGATGTAGAGACTTGATTGATAGATTTAGAGACTTGATTGTTAGATTTAGAGACTTGATTGCTAGATTTAGAGACTTGATGGTTAGATCTGGAGACCTGATTGTTAGATTTAGAGACTTGATTGTTAGATTTAGAGACTTGATTGTTAGATTTAGAGACTTGTTTGTTAGATTTAGAGACTTGATTGCTAGATTTAGAGACTTGATTGCTAGATTTAGAGACTTGATGGTTAGATTTAGAGACCTGATTGTTAGATTTAGAGACTTGATTGCTAGATTTAGAGACCTGATTGTTAGATTTAGAGACTTGATTGCTAGATTTAGAGACTTGATGGTTAGATTTAGAGACCTGATTGTTAGATTTAGAGACTTGATTGCTAGATTTAGAGACTTGATTGTTAGATTTAGAGACTTGATTGATAGATTTAGAGACTTGATGGTTAGATCTGGAGACCTGATTGTTAGATTTAGAGACTTGATTGTTAGATGTAGACTTGATAGTTAGATTTAGAGACTTGATTGTTAGATTTAGAGACTTGATTGTTAGATTTAGAGACTTGATTGCTAGATTTAGAGACTTCATTGCTAGATTTAGAGACTTGATGGTTAGATTTAGAGACCTGATTGTTAGATTTAGAGACTTGATTGCTAGATTTAGAGACTTGATTGTTAGATTTAGAGACTTGATTGATAGATTTAGAGACTTGATTGATAGATTTAGAGACTTGATTGCTAGATGTAGAGACTTGATTGTTAGATTTAGAGACTTGATTGTTAGATTTAGAGACTTGATTGTTAGATTTAGAGACTTGATGGTTAGATCTGGAGACCTGATTGTTAGATTTAGAGACTTGATTGTTAGATTTAGAGACTTGATTGCTAGATTTAGAGACTTGATTGCTAGATTTAGAGACTTGATGGTTAGATTTAGAGACCTGATTGTTAGATTTAGAGACTTGATTGCTAGATTTAGAGACTTGATTGTTAGATTAAGAGACTTGATTGATAGATTTAGAGACTTGATTGTTAGATTAAGAGACTTGATTGATAGATTTAGAGACTTGATTGCTAGATTTAAAGACTTGATTGCTAGATGTAGAGAATTGATTGTTAGATTTAGAGACTTGATTGTTAGATTTAGATACTTGATTGTTAGATTTAGAGACTTGATTGCTAGATTTAGAGACTTGATTGCTAGATTTAGAGAATTGATTTTTAGATTTAGAGACTTGATTGTTAGATTTAGATACTTGATTGTTAGAGTTAGAGACTTGATTGTTAGATTTAGAGACTTGATTGATATATTTAGAGACTTGATGGTTAGATCTGGAGACCTGATTGTTAGATTTAGATACTTGATTGTTAGATTTAGAGACTTGATTGCTAGATTTAGAGACTTGATTGCTAGATTTAGAGACTTGATGGTTAGATTTAGAGACTTGATTGTTAGATTTAGAGACTCGATTGCAAGATTTAGAGACTTGATTGTTAGATTTAGAGACTTGATTGCTAGATTTAGAGACTTGATGGTTAGATCTGGAGACCTGATTGTTAGATTTAGAGACTTGATTGTTAGATGTAGACTTGATAGTTAGATTTAGAGACTTGATTGTTAGATTTAGAGACTTGATTGTTAGATTTAGAGACTTGATTGCTAGATTTAGAGACTTGATTGCTAGATTTAGAGACTTGATGGTTCGATTTAGAGACCTGATTGTTAGATTTAGAGACTTGATTGCTAGATTTAGAGACTTGATTGTTAGATTAAGAGACTTGATTGATAGATTTAGAGACTTGATTGTTAGATTTAGAGACTTGATTGATAGATTTAGAGACTTGATGGTTAGATTAAGAGACTTGATTGATAGATTTAGAGACTTGATTGCTAGATGTAGAGACTTGATTGATAGATTTAGAGACTTGATTGTTAGATTTAGAGACTTGATTGCTAGATTTAGAGACTTGATGGTTAGATCTGGAGACCTGATTGTTAGATTTAGAGACTTGATTGTTAGATTTAGAGACTTGATTGTTAGATTTAGAGACTTGATTGTTAGATTTAGTGACTTGATTGTTAGATTTAGAGACTTGATTGTTAGATGTAGACTTGATAGTTAGATTTAGAGACTTGATTGTTAGATGTAGACTTGTTGGTTAGATTTAGAGACTTGATTGTTAGATTTAGAGACTTGATTGTTAGATTTAGAGACTTGATTGCTAGATTTAGAGACTTGATTGCTAGATTTAGAGACTTGATGGTTAGATTTAGAGACCTGATTGTTAGATTTCGAGACTTGATTGCTAGATTTAGAGACTTGATTGTTAGATTTAGAGACTTGATTGTTAGATTTAGAGACTTGATTGTTAGATTTAGAGACTTGATTGTTAGATTTAGAGACTTGATTGCTAGATTTAGAGACTTGATTGCTAGATTTAGAGACTTGATTGCTAGATTTAGAGACTTGATTGTTAGATTTAGAGACTTGATTGCTAGATTTAGAGACTTGATTGTTAGATTTAGAGACTTGATTGCTAGATTTAGAGACTTGATGGTTAGATTTAGAGACCTGATTGTTAGATTTAGAGACTTGATTGCTAGATTTAGAGACTTGATTGTTAGATTTAGAGACTTGATTGTTTTCTCGACAAATAATTCCTGCTGTCATTCTATTCTGTCCCCTCCCACTCCCCTCTGTTCTTGGGGAGAGTCTGAAGAAAGGGCTTTGAACTTTTGAATTCAAAAAGAAGCTCAAACCGTTCACGCAAGAACACCGGAAAAAATTTCTGACGCACCGACTCGAGGTCCCACGTCTTGTAGAGGAGCTTCTCGGAGACCTTGGTGACGAAGTAGAAGACCAGGATCAGTAACATGATGAGCGGGCTGACGATCCTCCAGGTGATCTGCCAGAAGATGTTGGGCTTGTGTCCGATCATGAACTTGATGTCGTCGTTGAACCTGCGCGTGAAGAAGGTCAACAAAAGTTCACGGTCGACTTCCTGTTCGTCCGTACCTGTCGATCCCGTATATGTAGACCACCGAGAACATCTCGCAGAAGGCCACCACCAGCAGAGGGATGGACCCGCCGTAGATGTCGAACAAGGAGAGCCAGTAGTTCCCCGAGCCTTGGATGAAGATCAGACCCACCAGGCAGCAGAAGAGGCAGATCAGACCTGAGAGCCAGACTGTTAGCAACAGGAACGTTCCCCTCGTATCTCTGGACGCACCTGTGACCACCTCCTTGGGCCATGTTTTAGGGAAGATCTTGAGATCCTGCAGCGGGACCATCACTCCCTCGATGTTCCCGAACATGGAGGACAGGCCGAGGCAGAAGAGCATGATGAAGAACAGGATCGCCCACACGGGTCCGGCCGGCATCTTGGTGATGGCTTCGGTGAAGACGATGAAAGCCAAACCGGTTCCTTCAACACCCTTGAGGTCAAATGAAAACGTGTGTTTGTTTGTAGAGAAGGTCAGGTGTCTCGAGCCTACCTCGCTGAGAAAGGTGTCCAGATCACAGGTCATCAGATCCAGACCCTGGATCGTCTCAGGACTTGTTGTGTTCAGGTAACCCAGGACTTGCTCGTAGTTGCCTTCAGTGATGTTGCCATCAGGGAGTTCAAAGGTGTTCAACAGAGTCAGGATGTTTCTGGAAGTTGAAGCACAACAGAGTATTAGATCCGTGTCCGAGTCGGAGATCATGGTTGTTCTCAGGAAAACGTTTAAACGTCTTTAATGGTCAAGGAAGAGCTGAGCCAAAAGGTCAAGCTTTTGATTTACCGGTCAGTCTACGTTCCTACTCTCACCTAGTGACCAGAAGACCAAGATGACTGAAGTGTTTTTGGCGAAGAAAATACTTCCTGTTGTTTTTTTTTATTATTTAAAGAGTAGGTCAATCTGCTGGAGGGTCTAAAGATAGTGGAATGTCAAAATAATGGCTATGCATAGGAAAAAGGATGTTTTTTTGGATTAAAAATGTGTACGAAAAGTTGTTTTGGAAAGAAAAAGATAGAATGTGCAGAAAAGTTCAATGTTTTGCAGGAGAGATAACAAATGATGCTGCTTTGTTAACAAAGAGCTGAGCCAAAGGGTAAAGCTCTTGAATACTGGTCGGTCTACGTTTTCTACTCACACCTAGAGACCAGTAGACTTGACAGCACTAGTTGTGCTATTGTCATATCTTGGCCACGAGAAAAACTCCTGTCCTTTCTAAAGTTGCATCTTAGAAAGCAGGAACATCTGCTGGAGGGTCTAAAGCTAGTGGAAGGTCAAAATTCAAAGTTAAATCATTTTCTAATCACACTCATGACGACTAATGGTTCGGATTCTTTTTCAGAGTAATCTGTTCTTTTTGGAGATAAAGGCAAAAATGTTACCCCGTCTCACCTTTCTTTGTCCCAAAAAAAACAAACAAAAAAAATACTTACAATACTCCGAGAAGTAGTGGATTAGAAAATGAGTAAATTTGTATTTATGTGTGAACTATTCCTTTAAGGCGTGGTCAGACCAAAGGGGACTTGGAAACATTTATTTTTCTACTCTTACTCGAGTGTTTTTTGTCAACTTCCTGTTGTTTCTCAAGTTGCATCTTTAAAGTGGTTCAACATTGTGGAGGGTCTAAAGATAGTGGAAGGTCAAAATGGCAGCTATGCATTAGAGAAAGGAAGGAGTAAAAGAAAAGTCTATAGATAATAGAGTAAGAAAAAAGTTGTTGGCAGGAAAAAGCATGAATGTCTGGACAAGGTTTCAGAAAATACTAAATATTTTCTCGGGAGAGTAATTCAGAAAGAGCTGAGCCAGAAAGCAAAGCTCTTGATTTGAGGGTCAAAGATGTAACGCGTTTAGACCGAAGGTGCCTTTACTGCGACGCAAAGACTTCCTGTTGTTGCTCAAGTTGCATCTAAAAAGAAGGTCTATCTAGTGGAGGGTCTAAAGCTAGTGGAAGGTCAAAATATCAACTGAAAGTATTAGGAAAGGTTCTATAAACAATATAGTAAAAACAATGAAGTAAATAAGTGAGTACCCTGCCAGGCAGTTGTCGTATCTCTCTGTGGCCCTGAAGCCGATGATGGAGTAGATGACGGTGGCGGCGTAGACCGAGGTGAAGCCGTTGATGACGGAGATGATGACGGCGTCCTGCTCGCAGTTGTTGCTGAGACACAGAACCGGCGTGAGACGGAGACGAGAATCGGACACGAAAGTTCCGAACTCACTGCACTGAGTTGTAGCTGGAGAAGGAGATGAGGCCACCGAACGCCAGCGAGAAGGAGTAGAAGACCTGAGCGCCCGCGTCCAGCCACGTGTCAGCCTTGGCCAACTCTGTCAACTTTTAAAACAATCATCTCTTCTTATGAAAGTAGTTTTAACTCTACAGTCGCTTTCATCACTAAACCTGTGGAGCTTACGTCAGGTGTGAAGAGGAACTTGATTCCACTGAGAGAGCCCTTCAAGGTCAGTCCTCTGACCAGGAAGATGGTCAAGACCAGGTAGGGAAGAGTTGAAGTCACGTAGACCGCCTTGAAGAAAGAAGCATGATCTGAGATGTTTCCTCCACACGTGCTCCAGACTCACCTTCCCGGTGGTCTCGATGCCTCGGATGACGCAGACGTAGAGCAGGGACCAGGCGCAGACGTGGCACACCAGGACCCACCACTGGAGACCGCCGGCGTCCTCGATGCTGGGAGTCGTGTTGAGGGTCTCTCGGTACCAGAAGTAGTCGACCGGTGAGCTCCTCTCGCACTCGGACACCAGCCCTGGAGACACACCAGCTCAGCCCTCCATCTGTGGCGCTTACGGTCGTGGTACCTGTCAGGTTGGCGTTCAGGGGACACTGGCTCCAGGGAAGAGGCTCCTGGAAGGAGTTGAAGAAGTACCAGAGGATCCACGCGATGATGGTGTTGTAGTAGAGGCTGATGGTGAGGGACACGCACATGGACGCCACACCTGCAGGACATGAACATGTTAAGGTGGCGTGTGGATCACAGGTGTCTTTTTTGACGCCTCAAACTTTTGAGGTCCTCCAGGTCCTAGAACTGACCTGAGGGAGGCCTGTGATGCAACCCTAGAAGAAGCTTTTATTCCTGGACTTTATTATGAAATCAAGAAAGTAGTTTTAATGTTTAAATATGAGTCAAATAACTGTCATTGGTTCCACAGGTTTGTATTTTTTAAGAATCTGTCGATACATACTGTACGTACCACGATACAGCATCAATGATATACTGTGATATATAGTGATACTGTGGTAGCAAGGATATATGTGTAGTATTGTGGAGTACTTGACTCTGGTGTTGTGATAGTGTAGTAACAAGTATATATGTGTAGTATTGTCCAGTACTTGACTCTGGTGTTGTGATAGCGTAGTAACAAGGATATATGTGTAGTATTGTCGAGTACTTGACTCTGGTGTTGTGATAGTGTAGTAACAAGGATATATGTGTAGTATTGTCGAGTACTTGACTCTGGTGTTGTGATAGTGTAGTAACAAGTATATATGTGTAGTATTGTCGAGTACTTGACTCTGGTGTTGTGATAGTGTAGTAACAAGTATATATGTGTAGTATTGTGGAGTACTTGACTCTGGTGTTTTGATGGTGTAGTAACAAGTATATATGTGTAGTATTGTCCAGTACTTGACTCTGGTGTTTTGATGGTGTAGTAACAAGTATTTATGTGTAGAATTGTTGAGAACTTGACTCTGGTGTTGTGATAGTGTAGTAACAAGTATATATGTGTAGTATTGTCGAGTACTTGACTCTGGTGTTTTGATGGTGTAGTAACAAGTATTTATGTGTAGAATTGTTGAGTACTTGACTTTGGTGTTGTGATAGTGTAGTAACAAGTATATATGTGTAGTATTGTCCAGTACTTGACTCTGGTGTTGTAGTATTAACAGACCACATGACTCTTGATGAAGTTGTAACTGCTTTCATTTGTTTTCAAACCAAAATATGTCCAAACATCAGCTTTAAAAGCTTCTGGACTCACTGTATCCTCTCGTCCTCAGTCATCGCCAAGATCTTATTGTTCATTTAGCTTCGAGGAAGTTCATGACTGCTGCCATCTAGCGGCCTGAAGTTTAATTGCGACACAAAAATAAATAAACGCAGTGAATATTTTCATGTTAATAGTAAAAAAAAGATACAGATCGTGAAAAAACCTGATATTAAAGGGCATCAATATATTTTTTAAATTTGAAATATTGAATTTTTTATTATATACACACTTTTTTGGTACATAAACAATAATTTCTATATTTTTCATTTAAATTGATGGACACTACGGTGGTTCAACAGTATAGAAGACAATAGTTTTGAATCTTTGAGTGAAGGAGATTTTGAAATGATTGACAGATCTGTTCACGCCACTCACCAATGCCGGTCAAGTAGGGATTAATGGACCCCCACAGGCCCAGACCCCCTCGTCGCAGACGCTGCCCGATGGCGAACTCCAGGTGCAGCAGAGGAACTCCCTCCAGCACCAGCAGGATGAGGAACGGAATCATAAACGCTCCTGAGACAGAAGATCCAGTGAATCATTGCTGACACTTGTGACTTCAGATTCTTTCTCACACATCTTCGTTCGACACAAATGGATCAATAAAGTCTCTTATCTTTATGTACTTTTCATGATGTTCGCTTGTAAAATGTTCACTTGGAACTCTATGGACTGTTGGAACTTTATAGACCATCAAGAAATGTTAACTTGTTTTTAATTCAATCTTTAAAGTCAATGACGAATACATTTAAAAGTTTATTTTCTTTTATGATATTCAATTGTTTCTATATTTAAGAGCTTATTTTCTTTTTATTCATTTATTTAATTTACTTATTTCTACATTTAAAAGTTCAATTTGTATTTCTACATTTAATTATTTTGTTTTATAATAATTTCTATATTGAAAAAAATAACCTGTTTCAATTCAATCATTGAATTCAATAATTATTATATTTTTCCTTTTTTCTTTTCAATAATTAAATTGTGTGTTATGTTCTCTATTTTTTAAGGTTGATTTTTTTTTTTTTTTTTAGCATAGCCTCTTATGAAACTGTTGGTATTATAGTACATTTAATATTACATTTAAAAGGCTACATAGTAAAAAATATTGAATTAATATCTAGATTATTAGAATATGAAACTATATGTGTAAAATAAAAGATTTGTAAAAAAAATATTCAACTTAAAAAACTAACAAAACTAAACAAAAAACGAATTTAACTCACTATTAATATCAATTAATGATTTAATTGAAACAAATTTAAACATATACATGATTTTTTTTCTTCTTTATTTTCTTAAATCAATGCCTATCGTTTGAATAATAAAAAAGAAAGGCTTTCAACATCTGAACTTAATCAACTGTACCTCCATTACTGATCTTTCTTAAGACTTATAAACGTCGGATTCCTTCACATAATCAAAGACTCTCGACGTGGTCTTGGCTGGACTCACCTCCTCCATGACTCTGACACAGGTACGGGAACCTCCAGACGTTGCCGAGGCCGACGCAGAAGCCCACGCACGTCAGCATGTACTGGGCCTTGTTGTCCCACTTGGGTCGGTCCCCGGCCTCCTCCACCTCCAGCTTCTCCAGCTGCTGGTGCGACGGGATCCTGGCGTCCAGGCCCGGGTTGGGGAGCTTTAGCTTCATGGCTTCTGTGGCTGAAGACGGTGAGATGCTGCGCTCGCTGCTTCAGTTATAGATTGACTGAAGCTGCCGCGTCAGCAGCATCCCAGTGGCACAATAGTTAAATATTCTTATCTGATGACAAGGTTCAAAGTGGTATGAATCACTGCACCATAAATACATTTTATAGTATTTCCTTAAACTGTAGAGGAAGTCAAGAGCATCAGGGTTGATAAGTACATTTCCTGGACAGAGATACTAAGATGAAAATTAAACTTTTATATCTACACAAGTTATACAAAAAAACATATTGTTGATGATAAGGTTCCAGGGTTGAGTCAGTACTTGGGTGACTTAGATCAGTCTGTCAAACTGAGCCTGAGAAACCTGGGTGTTGTATTTGACCAGAAACTGTTTCCTTCAACTGATAAAAATCTCTAGATTTAGGAAAATGATGTCACAACATAATCTGGATCTTATGATCCATGAGTGTGTGTCGTTAATCTATCGTAACAGTTTATTTCCATGTCGTAACAAGAAGGATGTGTCTCGCCTGCAGTTCATACAAAACTCTGCAGCCAGAATCCTGAGCCGCTCTAGTAGAAGAACTCACATTTCTCCTTCAAACTCTTCACTGGCTGCCAGTTTCTTTCAGAATCATTTTAAAATTCTGGTTCTTACTTTCAGATCTATTCATGGTCAGACCTTCCATCAGTGATCTGATCCAGACTTACACCCCAGCTCGGGCTCTGAGGTCTGTGGATCAGAATCTACTGATGGTTCCTGAACTTCAGGACCAGAGGAGAGAAATCCTTCCAGACTGTTGCTCCTAAGCTTTGGAACCATCTCTGTGTTTGATGATCTACTGACTCCTTCAAGAAACATCTGTGTTTGATGATCTACTGACTCCTTCAAGAAACATCTGTGTTTGATGATCTACTGACTCCTTCAAGAAACATCTGTGTTTGATGATCTACTGACTCCTTCAAGAAACATGTGTGTTTGACGATCTACTGACTCCTTCAAGAAACATCTCTATGTTTGATGATCTACTGACTCCTTCAAGAAACATCTCTATGTTTGATGATCTACTGACTCCTTCAAGAAACATCTGTGTTTGACGATCTACTGACTCCTTCAAGAAACATCTCTATGTTTGATGATCTACTGACTCCTTCAAGAAACATCTCTATGTTTGATGATCTACTGACTCCTTCAAGAAACATCTGTGTTCGATGATCTACTAACTCCTTCAAGAAACATCTGTGTTTGATGATCTACTGACTCCTTCAAGAAACATCTGTGTTCGATGATCTACTGACTCCTTCAAGAAACATCTGTGTTTGATGATCTACTGACTCCTTCAAGAAACATCTGTGTTTGATGATCTACTGACTCCTTCAAGAAACATCTGTGTTTGATGATCTACTGACTCCTTCAAGAAACATCTGTGTTTGATGATCTACTGACTCCTTCAAGAAACATCTGTGTTTGATGATCTACTGACTCCTTCAAGAAACATCTGTGTTTGATGATCTACTGACTCCTTCAAGAAACATCTCAAGACACTTTTATTCGTGCTTTTCTCTGATTTTCTGGGACTTTTGTTTTTGTCTTATGTGTCTTGACCTTTTAATGTATATATTTTAACTGAGTATTGTTTGTGATTGTTACTTACAATCTTTAAATGACTTAATTCTCATTTTTATGTTTGCGTTTTTTATTTAGGTGATACATATATTGTTAAAGTAACTATATATAACATGTATTTAAATAATGTTTAATGAATTTATTTATTTATTTGAAGGGTGGTGATGACTAAATTAAACATGTAATTATAACTATTTATGCTTTTAAATTTAACGATAATGAACATAAAAAAAGAAAGTGGCCACTAAAATGCCACTTTATTTCTTGTTGATAAGATAAAACATTTAGAAAAGTTCTCTCACAAACACAGAGTCTGTTAGTAAATAAGTAAGTATTTTTTTATTTATAGAGCGCTTTTCCAGACCAGGGTCACAAAGCGCTTAAACAATCAAAACAATATTCAATAAAGTATATACTTTAAAGATCAAGATAACACAGAGACAAACACAGTTCCAGAAAATCAAGGAAAAGCCCGAACAAATAAAAGTGTCTTGAGATGTTTCTTGAAGGAGTCAGTAGATCATCAAACACAGATGTTTCTTGAAGGAGTCAGTAGATCATCAAACACAGATGTTTCTTGAAGGAGTCAGTAGATCATCAAACACAGATGTTTCTTGAAGGAGTCAGTAGATCATCAAACACAGATGTTTCTTGAAGGAGTCAGTAGATCATCAAACACAGATGTTTCTTGAAGGAGTCAGTAGATCATCAAACACATATGTTTCTTGAAGGAGTCAGTAGATCATCAAACACAGATGTTTCTTGATGGAGTCAGTAGATCATCAAACACAGATGTTTCTTGAAGGAGTCAGTAGATCATCAAACACAGATGTTTCTTGATGGAGTCAGTAGATCATCAAACACAGATGTTTCTTGAAGGAGTCAGTAGATCATCAAACTCAGATGTTTCTTGAAGGAGTCAGTAGATCATCAAACACAGATGTTTCTTGAAGGAGTCAGTAGATCATCAAACACATATGTTTCTTGAAGGAGTCAGTAGATCATCAAACACAGATGTTTCTTGAAGGAGTCAGTAGATCATCAAACACAGATGTTTCTTGAAGGAGTCAGTAGATCATCAAACACAGATGTTTCTTGAAGGAGTCAGTAGATCATCAAACACAGATGTTTCTTGAAGGAGTCAGTAGATCATCAAACACAGATGTTTCTTGATGGAGTCAGTAGATCATCAAACACAGATGTTTCTTGAAGGAGTCAGTAGATCATCAAACACAGATGTTTCTTGATGGAGTCAGTAGATCAGCAAACACAGATGTTTCTTGAAGGAGTCAGTAGATCATCAAACACAGATGTTTCTTGAAGGAGTCAGTAGATCATCAAACACAGATGTTTCTTGAAGGAGTCAGTAGATCATCAAACACAGATGTTTCTTGATGGAGTCAGTAGATCATCAAACACAGATGTTTCTTGAAGGAGTCAGTAGATCATCAAACACAGATGTTTCTTGAAGGAGTCAGTAGATCATCAAACACAGATGTTTCTTGAAGGAGTCAGTAGATCATCAAACACAGATGTTTCTTGAAGGAGTCAGTAGATCATCAAACACAGATGTTTCTTGAAGGAGTCAGTAGATCATCAAACACAGATGTTTCTTGAAGGAGTCAGTAGATCATCAAACACAGATGTTTCTTGAAGGAGTCAGTAGATCATCAAACACAGATGTTTCTTGAAGGAGTCAGTAGATCATCAAACACAGATGTTTCTAGAAGGAGTCAGTAGATCATCAAACACAGAGATGTTTCTTGAAGGAGTCAGTAGATCATCAAACACAGATGTTTCTTGAAGGAGTCAGTAGATCATCAAACACAGATGTTTCTTGAAGGAGTCAGTAGATCATCAAACACGGATGTTTCTTGAAAGAGTCAGTAGATCATCAAACACAGATGTTTCTTGAAGGAGTCAGTAGATCATCAAACACAGATGTTTCTTGAAGGAGTCAATAGATCATCAAACACAGATGTTTCTTGAAGGAGTCAGTAGATCATCAAACACAGATGTTTCTTGAAGGAGTCAGTAGATCATCAAACACAGAGATGGTTCCAAAGCTTAGGAGCAACAGTCTGGAAGGATTTCTCTCCTCTGGTCCGGAAGTTCAGGAACCATCAGTAGATTCTGATCCACAGACCTCAGAGCCCGAGCTGGGGTGTACGTCTGGATCAGATCACTGATGGAAGGTCTGACCATGAATAGATCTGAAAGTAAGAACCAGAATTTTAAAATGATCCTGAAAGAAACTGGCAGCCAGTGAAGAGTTTGAAGGAGAAATGTGAGTTCTTCTACTAGAGCGGCTCAGAATTCTGGCTGCAGAGTTTTGTATGAACAGCAGGCGAGACACATCCTTCTTGTTCAGACATGGAAACAAACTGTTACAATAGTCCAGGCGAGAAGAAACAAACGCATGGATTACAAGATCCAGATTATGTTGTGACAACATTTTCCTAAATTTAGAGATTTTACTCAGTTAAAGGAAACAGTTTCTGGTCAGTTTTCTGCAGTGTTGAGTGTTTTCTGTCATATTGAAAGGTTGTGACAGTGGACGTTAGACTTTATATCATCTCAGTCATGACTAGAATTTAAAAAACGTATTAAATTCTGGAACTCCTGTTCTGTTATCAGTTTTATGTTGGCCTTTTAAGTATATACTTTATTGAGTATTGTTTTGATTGTTTAAGCGCTTTGTGACCCTGGTCTAGAAAAGCGCTATACGAATAAAAATGATTTACTTACCTACTTATTTCTCACCTTCAAACGTCACTATATTATCTCAAACGTGACAAAAATTCGCTTTTATCTTGGATCGATTTTTAATGCCTGAAACTCTTCTGCGACCTCGTCACGTATTTGAAGTGTTTCAGATCGTGATTGTAATGTTAAGATTTTTATTCGTTCTTCTTGTTTTTTTCAAACCTTTTAATGTATGTTTATATTATTGTATATATTCGTTTGTAAGAAATCATAAAATACAGACACGGACATGCTTATTTGAAATGTAACGCTTGACATTTACTTAACGTCATAGTGTTGGTTTTTATTTTTTATTTATTTTTAACTGAATTTCTCCGAATGTTCGTCACGTTTGGTGCAGTCGCTTGGGTGCAGTTCTCTTCCTGGCCGCTGGAGGCCGCTGCTGCCTCTGCTTGCGGATCCGGCGAGTTTTGTGCTGAGTCTCCCGGTCCCGGTTTGTTTTGAGCCTCTTCCCAAACATCTCGAGCCAAGTGCGGCAGAAGCTGCTCCTCGACGAGCTGCCCTGGAGCAACACTCTGCGCCCGCCGGGTGTCGAGTGCGGAGCGCCCGAGAATAGCCGAGCAGAGCCGAGGCTGCAGGACTGTGTCGTCGCAGGAGGTTCTGGAGGTTCTTGTTCTCTGCCGCAGGATCTCAGGAGGACCTTCTCACATCTCGGACGCTCCTGCATGGATGCATCATGGCGACCTTCGTGTGCAGGGTCCAGTTCTTAGATGACACGGATCCCTTCAACAGCACCAACTTCCCAGAACCCACCAGACCTCCAGTGTACACCTTCATCGAAGACATCCCTCTGGTGGACCAGATCGCGGGAGTCCACAGGCTCCTCAGAGCTCCTCACAAGGTACGAGCGTTGGTCACCTTCAGAGTTCTCCTCAGACCGTCATTAGAAGAAGATCAGAGTCCAGTCATGGTCCTGAGCCTCCGAAATGTAGCAGAAAAACACCTAAAAAAAAGGTCAAAACTGTAACTTAAAGTGTTGAAAATGTAAAATATCATGTTTAAAAGTCATTCTAAATACAAATATACACTTTTAAAGTAATTTAAAAATAGAAAGTTCAATGTAAAATATATTCAAAATTTCATTAATTTCATTATAAATCTTAATTAAAAATCTATAGATGGATGTAACACATGATGTTTACCATACAAGCCCAAAATGCTGGCTTTATCTGTCTATTTCTTCTCACTCAAATCTATGCAGGAGCCAAGGTCTCAAGTAAACATGTTGATATGATTCATAGTTAAGTGGTGTCTGTTAATCTTAAATAAATACTGTTAGATTTAGATTTGTAAGGTTTTTAAGTTAAGTAAAGACATTTTTAAGATGAACTGTAGATGCTAGATTAGCTAGTTTATATCAATGCTAGTTTATGTCAATGCTAGTTTATATCAATGCTAGTTTATATTAATGCTAGTTTATATCAATGCTAGTTTATATCAATGCTAGTTTATGTCAATGCTAGTTTATATCAATGCTAGTTTATATCAATGCTAGTTTATGTCAATGCTAGTTTATATCAATGCTAGTTTATGTCAATGCTAGTTTATGTCAATGCTAGTTTATATTAATGCTAGTTTATATTAATGCTAGTTTATATCAATGCTAGTTTATGTCAATGCTAGTTTATATCAATGCTAGTTTATGTCAATGCTAGTTTATATTAATGCTAGTTTATATTAATGCTAGTTTATATCAATGCTAGTTTATATCAATGCTAGTTTATGTCAATGCTAGTTTATATTAATGCTAGTTTATGTCAATGCTAGTTTATATTAATACTAGTTTATATCAATGCTAGTTTATGTCAATGCTAGTTTATATTAATGCTAGTTTATATCAATGCTAGTTTATGTCAATGCTATCTTATATCAATGCTAGCTTATATCAATGCTAGTTTATAACAATGCTAGTTTATATCAATGCTAGCTTATATCAATGCTAGCTTATATCAATGCTATCTTATATCAATGCTATCTTATATAAACGCTAGTTTATATCAATGCTAGCTTAAGTGAAATGTACGTCTCGTAACGAAGAAAAAAATGGCTATTTAGCCACAATCAAAGGATTAATGTCTGATTTGTGTCTTAAAAGTTTTCTTGAGATCAATAATTAGATGAAAAAACATTCCACGCAAATAGTTTTTTTCGTCAAAAAATCATTAAAAAAAGATCAAAACTGTAAACTCAAGTGTTGTGATCTACATATTGGATGTTTCAATTTTAAAAGAACATGAAACATTTCCTTGTTTCCAAAAAGTCTTTTAATTCTTTCTTAATTTGTAAAAGATATTCATTAATTTCATTACAAATCTTAAATAAAAAGACGTTTTTTCCTGCCACCTGGAATCTTCGAACTATTACAATGACACTGTTTCTTAATAATAGTAATAATAATTCATCTTTCACAGCACTCGAGAACAACAAGGAGACAGAATCATAAAAGTACACAGAGATACAATAAAGAACATGAAATATAGGGAATAAACTAGTTTAAAAAGTTGGGTTTTCAGGTGAGTTTTCGGTCGGTGACTCACTCAAGTCCGTGCAGGAGCCGAGGTCTCAGGCAAACAAGTTCCGAGACAGTTTGTCATTATTCTTTAGCTCATGTTGTGTCTGTTAATAGATAATAAGTTATTCAGGTTTAAAATCAAGTAAAGGACATTTTAAACAAAGCAGTGTAATTGCTAAACTAGCTTATAGCGATGCTAACCACAATTATTCTCAGTCAAAATCTCTAAATCTACGTCTGGTAACGAACCAGAAATGTCATCCAAGTCTCAGTAAAAGGACAATAATGATGATTCATGCCTGAGCTGGAATTTTTTGTGTCTTTTTATTGTGTTTGTTTCAAAAGGGGTTTGTTAGCGTGAGCCACAAGTCCAGGTCGACACGAGCAGAACGAGCTCGAATGTCGAAGTTATGTTGTCGTCCGACGTGACACAGTTTAGACGAGCTTTATATCAGTGTTTGAGGAGCGAGTCGTGCATCAGGTGCATCACCGAGGTTACCTTTAGATTCACTCCCCTGAACAAACACAGGATTAGTGAAGAGTCGCTGGTCCGTCCTCGAGTGAGGTACTTTCCTGACGGTGTGTGTACTTATGAGTTGAAATGATATTTATTTGAGACGGTGAATGAAAAGCTTCAGACATGTCGAGCAAGAAGACGCATCACGACAACCTGTTGTCTTCAGTGGCTGCAGGTCACGCAGGTATAAATAGCTGCGACACATGGTGTCGAGGGACGAGAACACATGTGGTCTCTGGTCGCTGGTCCTGTCAGTTAGAGTCTCAAGAGTGTTGTGTCTGATTGTGTGTTTCAGTGTGTTGTGTCTTCAACTGTTTCATGAATATATAAAAACACTTTAAGTATATATATGTGTAGTATTGTTCAGTACTTGACTCTGGTGTTGTGATAGTGTAGTAACAAGTATATATGTGTAGTATTGTCCAGTACTTGACTCTGGTGTTGTGATACTGTAGTAACAAGTATATATGTGTAGTATTGTCCAGTACTTGACTCTGGTGTTGTGATAGTGTAGTAACAAGTATATATGTGTAGTATTGTCCAGTACTTGACTCTGGTGTTGTGATAGTGTAGTAACAAGGATATATGTGTAGTATTGTCCAGTACTTGACTCTGGTGTTGTGATAGTGTATTAACAAGGATATATGTGTAGTATTGTCCAGTACTTGACTCTGTTGTTGTGATAGTGTAGTAACAAGTATATATGTGTAGTATTGTCCAGTACTTGACTCTGGTGTTGTGATAGTGTAGTAACAAGGATATATGTGTAGTATTGTCCAGTACTTGACTCTGGTGTTGTGATAGTGTATTAACAAGGATATATGTGTAGTATTGTCCAGTACTTGACTCTGGTGTTGTGATAGTGTAGTAACAAGAATATATGTGTAGTGTTGTCCAGTACTTGACTCTGGTGTTGTGATACTGTAGTAACAAGTATATATGTGTAGTATTGTCCAGTACTTGACTCTGGTGTTGTAGTATTTACAGACCACATGACTCTTGATGAAGTCGTAACTACTTTCATTTGTTTTCAAACCATAATATTTCCAAACATCTGCTTTAAAAGCTGCTGGACTCACTGTATCCTCTCATCCTCAGTCATCACCGGGATCTTACAGGATTTAATTCTTCCTTTAGCTGTGGAGGACATAAAGACTGCTGCCATCTAGAACATTGAACGGGCATTTAATTGCTACACAAAAATGTTCAGTGTAAAAAATAGAAAAAATATTTGAAAGCGAAAAATATATAAAATTCACGATGTGTGAATTAAAGTGACTAAACTATGCCTTTTTAATTACATTCATATGACATTAAAAGTACTTAATTAATCAATCTTTTTTTTGAGTCCATTTATTTTAATTGAGAATATTCAAAATAAACTTCGGAATTATTATTTTTTACAGTTTTTATCTTCCCTTCACACGAGCCACATCGATACAGTATCCAGTTTAAAAATGATCATCATTGATAAAGATTTCTGCGCAACAAAGAAAGCGTTGGGAGGTCGGCGCTCCCTGAGTGTTCTGGACTTGACGACTCCAACAACAATCTGTTGTTGACTCTCAGCATTAATAATGAACTTTTACTGCCGATGCTTTTCCAGCAGCAGAACTCACGTTATAATCCACGCAGAGGGATTATGTGGTTTGAGGAAAGAACTCCCACTTAAACAGTTTAATTTTTATGGACTGTTGTTTTCCTGCATCTCTCTGGATGAAATTACAGAGCAGCGTAATGGGAAGTTATGTGAAGAACTGTTAAACACTGGTTCCTTTTTCGTGCTCCTCAGAACTTTTGGGAATTATTTTACACATCGTTGTGCGGAGACGCCGCGTCCAAGTCTCGCGTGACTTTTGTGGGTCCGTTCTTGTGTCGATTGTGTTACGGGCGCTCGGGATTTTTTAATCCGGTCTCAAGCCGAGTTGATCCTGGAATAAATGAGAGGGTTTAATTGCAGGCTCGCAGGGCGTGGTCGACCCGGAGACGAAGGCAAACACGTTTGACACGAGATAAAAGTTTTGATTTGGAAATTGCATGTTGTTTATTTTGAGTGATGCCGGGTTTCGCTGCCTGGTCAGCGGAACCGCAGGACGGCGGTTTTCAGGGAGAGGCCCGGCCTCAACGTGTGAGCTGAGCACTTGTGGTCGCGGCTCTGAACCCGGGCGTCCCAGGGCCACGCCGGGTTCAAGTCCTGGGCGGGAGACCGCCTCGCTCCCGATAATCTGTTTGCCCAATTCCTGGATTAGGGAGCGCTAATGGACGTCTTCCCTTCCCTTGTTGCTCCAGACCACTAATCTGTAATCCAGGTGGATTATATAATGATAACCTGAGGTTACACTCTGAGAATCTTTTTACTGCACAACCTGAACCAGGAAATTCAAAGATTGACCGTTAGCATCGACGTTAGCATTAGCAAGTCCGACGACTTTTGTGCGATCAAAAACCGTTTTAACCTTTCGACCTTGAGTTTAAAGTAAAAATATCTGATGGAGAATTTTTGTTCCATATTAAATTCTCGTTACATCATCATGTCTTCCAAGAAAACAGCAACTCTTTGTCTGGATTATCCTGTAATCTGTAATCTGGGAAGGCACTCGTGGACTTCCTCACTTGGTCTACGTCCTAATTTTGTTTGTCAGCGACTTGTTTTCACCTCCCAGCACAACAACAAATTTAACTGGTCCAGTTATCTGAAGATGGGATTAAAAGTTTCCACCAGTCGCCAGCATTTAACTATCCATCCATTTATCTAATCCATCCATCCATTGATCCATTGATCCATCCATCCATCTTTCATCATCTTTCAATGACACAATTATCCTAGAATACAGATGAATGTTTTTTTTTAGTGTTGAGAATCACTCTTCATTTTATTATTAAAGAAATATTGTTTAACCTGATCAACTTCAAGACTCTGGCTAAAGACGAGGAAAGACCTGAGCTGGAGAGAGGAAGTAGACTAGCATATGCTACATCAGCTAGATGCTACATTAGCTAGATGCTACATCAGCTAGATGCTACACCAGCTAGATGCTAAAACAGCTAGATGCTACACCAGCTAGATGCTACATCAGCTAGATGCAACATCAGCTACATGCTACATCAGCTACATGCTACATCAGCTAGATGCTACATCAGCTAAAAGCTACATCAGCTAGATGCTCCACCAGCTACATGCTACATCAGCTAGATGCTACATCAGCTACATCAGCTACATGCTACATCAGCTAGATGCTCCACCATCTACATGCTACACCAGCTAGATGCTACATCAGCTAGATGCAACATCAGCTATATGCTACATCAGCTACATGCTACATCAGCTACATGCTACATCAGCTACATGCTACATCAGCTAAAAGCTACATCAGCTAGATGCTCCACCAGCTACATGCTACATCAGCTAGATGCTACATCAGCTACATCAGCTACATGCTACATCAGCTAGATGCTACTTCTGCTACATCAGCTACATGCTACATCAGCTAGATGCTACATCATCTCCAGCGGCAGGTGGAACCTCCTGGTGGTCTCACCACAATGTTCTCTGACCTGCTAGTCTGAGACCCGGTGAACACATGGAAGCTTCACCTGCTGCTGGTCGACCCAGAACACAAGCATTCTTTAAATGTTTTGACAGTTTCTTACGAAATCTTCCAGTACTTCCTTCATGTCACTATATATATCTCAATAATTTGACACCATATTGTATGTTCCCTCCGTTATTATAACTATATCTTTTTGTTTCATGATATTGTAGTTTTCTTCACCCTCCTGTGGATAAATCGACAAGTACATTTGATCAACACACCTAGTTCCATCTGGATTTAAGAAAGCTTTGAAGGTTTTTTCAGAATTCAAAACCATAAAAAACAGATCTGATATCTCTAATAAATCAATATATTTACAAACTGACGTGATACAACTTGTCGTTGTGTATCTGGTTCAGTTCCTGGTCATATAAATGACAGTTCTTGAATCCTGGAAGTTGTTTAAATGTCTTGATTGTACTTTGTGTTGGTAAGTCTTGTGAAAGGGTCTCCTTGGCAGAGGTATTGGCAAAAGTTCCCCCCTTTAAAATAGCTTCCTGATCCACAAGCATCATCTCAGTTGTTCACCAGGAGTGTAAGAAAACATCCATACAAACAAATATTGAGATATTTTTTCTTGACAATACTGTATCGATTTTTTCATTTTAAATTAACCTTCAAATATTACCAGTGTTTGCTAATTTGTTTGTTGCAAATAAACTTCCAGCCTCTAGATGGCAGCAGTCATTAAGTCCTCCACAGCTAAAGGAAGAATGACTGAGGACGAGAGGATACAGTGAGTCCAGCAGCTTTTAAAGCTGATGTTTGGACATATTTTGGTTTGAAAACAAATGAAAGTAGTTACGACTTCGTCAAGAGTCATGTGGTCTGTATATACTACAACACCAGAGTCAAGTACTGGACAATACTACACATATATACTTGTTACTACACTATCACAACACCAGAGTCAAGTACTGGACAATACTACACATATATACTTGTTACTACACTATTACAACACCAGAGTCAAGTACTGGACAATACTACACATATATACTTGTTACTACACTATTACAACACCAGAGTCAAGTACTGGACAATACTACACATATATACTTGTTACTACACTATTACAACACCAGAGTCAAGTACTGGACAATACTACACATATATACTTGTTACTACACTATTACAACACCAGAGTCAAGTACTGGACAATACTACACATATATACTTGTTACTACACTATTACAACACCAGAGTCAAGTACTGGACAATACTACACATATATACTTGTTACTACACTATTACAACACCAGAGTCAAGTACTGGACAATACTACACATATATACTTGTTACTACACTATTACAACACCAGAGTCAAGTACTGGACAATACTACACATATATACTTGTTACTACACTATCACAACACCAGAGTCAGGTACTGGACAATACTACACATATATACTTGTTACTACACTATCACAACACCAGAGTCAAGTACTGGACAATACTACACATATATACTTGTTACTACACTATCACAACACCAGAGTCAGGTACTGGACAATACTACACATATATACTTGTTACTACACTATCACAACACCAGAGTCAAGTACTCGACAATACTACACATATATACTTGTTACTACACTATCACAACACCAGAGTCAAGTACTGGACAATACTACACATATATACTTGTTACTACACTATCACAACACCAGAGTCAAGTACTGGACAATACTACACATATATACTTGTTACTACACTATCACAACACCAGAGTCAAGTACTGGACAATACTACACATATATACTTGTTACTACACTATCACAACACCAGAGTCAAGTACTGGACAATACTACACATATATACTTGTTACTACACTATCACAACACCAGAGTCAAGTACTGGACAATACTACACATATATACTTGTTACTACACTATCACAACACCAGAGTCAAGTACTGGACAATACTACACATATATACTTGTTACTACACTATCACAACACCAGAGTCAAGTACTGGACAATACTACACATATATACTTGTTACTACACTATCACAACACCAGAGTCAAGTACTGGACAATACTACACATATATACTTGTTACTACACTATCACAACACCAGAGTCAAGTACTGGACAATACTACACATATATACTTGTTACTACACTATCACAACACCAGAGTCAAGTACTGGACAATACTACACATATATACTTGTTACTACACTATCACAACACCAGAGTCAAGTACTGGACAATACTACACATATATACTTGTTACTACACTATCACAACACCAGAGTCAAGTACTGGACAATACTACACATATAGACACACTCCTGATTGTTCTGCTACGACGTGCTTCAAGTCGAGATGACCGTCTATGTTCTGCTCTCTCGTAGGCGGATGATTGTGCGCTCCAGTTGTCCCACAATGGAAGTTATCTGGACCTGGAGTCCACGCTGGCGGAGCAGAAGGACGAGCTGGAGGGATTCCAGGAGGAAGGAGGGTAAGAACTTCAAGACGCACTTATGTAACGAACCATCAACACCTCTTTATGTCACGGTAATAACGACTGGACGACGCACTCCCGGGACAATTAGCCTCCAGTAATTCCTGCCTCCAATCTTAACCAGATCTTCGTCTGTAAGTCCTCCTGCGGGTCCAGACCAGACCTGTGGAGCAACTGATTGTATCAATCGTTTAGAAATCATCTCAAGACACAACAGATGTCACTGATGCTATCAAACGCTCTCCCGGGATCTTCTTATCTTAAGAAGTGTGACTTCAGATCAAGAACCTATCACTCGAGTAACAATTACGGGTCTATCTAATATTATGAGTGTTATGATGACCTTTGACCTCAACAGTCGGCTAATCCAATCAGTTCCTTCGCTCGTCTATGGAAGTATCGTCGGAAGAATGAATTCAATTTAAACATTTAAATGTTCAAACATTGTTTGTTTTTTTCAATTGAAATGTTGTTGTTTTTATAAGCATTTTTTTTTTCAACAATTCAATACAATTATTTGTATATAGAAAAGTTGAATTTGTTGTTATTGAATAATTGAATTTGTATATATATTCTTTTTTTTTCTTTTTTTTAAAATATTCTTGTTCCAAAAATTTTGTTTTTTAAATTCAATAAAAAAATGGTGTAACTAACGTCATTTTCACATTGAATTCAAAAGACCACGAATAAGACGTATTGAATATATAACATATATGTTTTTTATAATATTAAAGTATTAAAAATAACTTAGAAAAAAAATGTGTAAAAAATTATAAACTGTATATATATATATTTATATATATATATATATATATAAAAAATGTGCAGTGTTATAAAAAAACATTTTTTTATTGAATTTAAAAGGCTATGGATTAAAAAATATTTACTTTAGAAGATTAATTTTTGAATTTTTGATATTAGAAAAATTAAATCTATGTGCAAACATGTTTTATTTGAAAAATATTTAAATTATTTAATCCAAGTATTGCCAAAAAAACACATTTTATTCAACTAAGACACTTGTTGGTCCCAACCATGTTGTGTCATAAAGTTTTAGATGTAGAACCTACAGACTGTCAGTACCTCAGAGCTCCTGTGGATCCGACACAGTTCTGGACCAGAAGAGAAGAAGGAAGTCTTTCTGTATCGGGTCCACATGTCGTGTTGCTCTTGCGTCTCCACATGATTACAAGCTCCTGCTCCACCACAAACATGTATGGATTTATTTGTCTAGGACGCCATGTTTCTGTTGGACCTCCAGAGTCTGGAAGGGTTGCGAGTCTCATTCCAGGCTCTTGAGATCTGCGAGGTCACCGTGGTCCACGGCGTCTCTCGTCACATGACGCGCCCGCCAGCTGGCAGCGCCGCCGCGGGCGCCATTAAACCCACGGCGTTGTCTAGAAGGTGCCCGGCCAATTATTTCTAAAGTGGGTTCTGCTCCATAGAGTTTTATGAAGATGGTTTTTGCTCAAGAGCACTTCCCCCTGCTGTGAGCTGCTGTGGACGTGAGCGTTGTTGAGCTTTTAAAATATCTGATGTTTCACCTCAACTTGTGACTCAATCACTTCTTCAACCTTCCTGTCGAGCTGCACTCAAATCTCAGGGATTAGTTCTCTTATGAAGGAGATGACATCACTGTTGAGCTCATGTTGATGTGGTTAGAACGTGGCCACCACACAACACTACACACAAGTACACACGCCACAACACAGAAGCACACACCACCACAACACAGAAGCACACACCACCACAACACAGAAGCACACACCACCACAACACAGAAGCACACACACAACCACAACACAGAAGCACACACCACCACAACATAGAAGTACATAACACCACAACACAGAAGTACATACCACCACAACACAGAAGCACACACACCACCACAACACAGAAGCACACACACCACAACACAGAAGCACACACCACCACAACACAGAAGCGCACACCACCACAACACAGAAGCACACACCACCACAACACAGAAGCACACACCACCACAACACAGAAGCACACACACCACCACAACACAGAAGCACACACCACCACAACACAGAAGCACACACCACCACAACATAGAAGTACATAACACCACAACACAGAAGTACATACCACCACAACACAGAAGCACACACCACCACAACATAGAAGTACATAACACCACAACACAGAAGTACATACCACCACAACACAGAAGCACACACACCACCACAACACAGAAGCACACACCACCACAACACAGAAGCACACACACCACCACAACACAGAAGCACACACCACCACAACACAGAAGCACACACCACCACAACACAGAAGCACACACCACCACAACACAGAAGTACATGCACCACCACAACATAGAAGCACATAACACCACAACACAGAAGTACATGCACCACCACAACACAGAAGTACACACCACCACAACACAGAAATACATACCACCACAACACATAAGTACAAGCACCACCACAACACAGAAGTACACACCACCACAACACAGATGTACACACCACCACAACACAGAAGTACATACCACCACAACACAGAAGTACATGCACCACCACAACACAGAAGTACATGCACCACCACAACATAGAAGCACATAACACCACAACACAGAAGTACATGCACCACCACAACACAGAAGCACACACCACCACAACATAGAAGTACATAACACCACAACACAGAAGTACATGCACCACCACAACACAGAAGTACACACCACCACAACACAGAAATACATACCACCACAACACAGAAGTACACACCACCACAACACAGATGTACACACCACCACAACACAGAAGTACATACCACCACAACACAGAAGTACATGCACCACCACAACACAGAAGTACACACCACCACAACACAGAAATACATACCACCACAACACAGAAGTACATGCACCACCACAACACAGAAGTACACACCACCACAACACATAAGTACACACACCACCACAACACAGATGTACACACCACCACAACACAGAAGTACATACCACCACAACACAGAAGTACATGCACCACCACAACACAGATGTACACACCACCACAACACAGATGTACACACCACCACAACACAGAAGCACACACCACCACAACAAAGAAGTACATGCACCACCACAACACAGAAGTACACACCATCACAACACAGAAATACATACCACCACAACACAGAAGTACATGCACCACCACAACACAGAAGTACACACCACCACAACACAGAAGTACACACACCACCACAACACAGAAGCACACACACCACCACAACACAGAAGTACACACACCACCACAACACAGAAGTACACGCATCACCACAACACAGAAGTACACACACCACCACAACACAGATGTACACACCACCACAACACAGAAGTACATACCACCACAACACAGAAGTACATGCACCACCACAACACAGATGTACACACCACCACAACACAGATGTACACACCACCACAACACAGATGTACACACCACCACAACACAGAAGCACACACCACCACAACAAAGAAGTACATGCACCACCACAACACAGAAGTACACACCATCACAACACAGAAATACATACCACCACAACACAGAAGTACATGCACCACCACAACACAGAAGTACACACCACAACACAGAAGTACACACACCACCACAACACAGAAGTACACACACCACCACAACACAGAAGTACACACACCACCACAACACAGAAGTACACGCATCACCACAACACAGAAGCACACACACCACCACAACACAGAAGTACACACACCACCACAACACAGAAGCACACACACCACCACAACACAGAAGCACACACACCACCACAACACAGAAGTACACACACCACCACAACACTAAAGCACACACAACACAGAAGTACACACACCACCACAACACAGAAGCACACACACCACCACAACACAGAAGTACACACACCACCACATCACAGAAGTACACGCATCACCTAAACACAGAAGTATACACACCACCACACGCAGAAGTACACACATCACCACAACACAGAAGTATACACACCACCACACGCAGAAGTACACGCATCACCACAACACAGAAGTATACACACCACCACATGCAGAAGTACACACATCACCCCAGCAATGAAGTACATATACTACCCCAATACAGAAGTACACACACCACCCCAGCACAAAAGAACACACACCGTTCCAGCACAGAAGTACACACACTATCCCATCACAGAAGTACACACACCACCCCAACACAGAAGTACACACACCACAGGAACATACACACAGCACCAGGACACACTGGTGTCACAGGCGTGTGTCGTCAGCTGATGTGCGCTATATTGCTGGCAGGTTACATTCCTGAGGCGTCTGAGTCGTGGCGTCTTCACAGTGAGATTAGAGTTTGATCCGCGGACAGAACAGTTCAGATCATGTCACGCAGCTCATGAGCCGTAATCACTTCCACACCATGTTTCCAGCAGATCGTCGCTCGTAAATCTTCCGTCCATGAAACAGTCATTTTGTCAGAAGTTCACCAAATTAGACGGATATAGTTTTTAATAAAGTTTTCTAAAGTACTTTAAACTGGGCGTTCATCTGAGAGATTTTCCTTCAGATCAGGAAATCTAGTAGATGAGGCGTATCATATTTTTCAAAAGCTCTTTTCAGTCTTTTATTGACGGAAAAATACTTTTCCCTTAACAAAAATATTCATCCTTCGAATGATCCTGAAGTTTAATAATACTTTTAAAATATTGTTTATGGTTGAATGAGGATCAAAGGTTTCTCTGGATCTTCAGGCTCTTTAGAAAGAAAACATTCAAGAAAAGTTCTCACAGATCTTACACATTTACAATCACAAAACTTTATAATCTTACAACTTTACAATCACAAAACTTTATAATCTTACAACTTTACAATCACACAACTTTATAATCTTACAACTTTACAATCACACAACTTTATAATCTTATCATTTTATAATCTTACAATTTACAATCCTTAAAACTTTATAATCTTATCATTTTACTACTTTACAATCTTACAATTTTATAATCTTATCATTTTACAACTTTACAATTTTACAATCTTATCATTTTACAATCTTACAACTTTTCAATCTCACACATTTACAATCTCACACGTTTACAATCTTCAACTTTTCAAACTTACAACTTTACAATTTTACAATTTTATAATCTTAGAACTTTACAATCTTACCATTTTAAAACTTTACAACTTTACAGTTTTACGAATTTACAATCTTGTAATTTTATAATCCTACAACTTTCCAATCTTATTTTTTTTTAATTAAAAATCTCAAAAACGAACAATTACAATCCTACAATTTTCTGCTCGTCAACTTTACAGTTGACAATTTTTTACAATTTCCTTCTTACAACTTTACAATGTGACACCTTAACACTTTTACAATCTTACACTTTTACAATCTAACAAGGACAAACACAACACTCAAACACAGAACTACACACACCCAACATCAATGCTACACAAAAAAAACCAACACAAAAGCACACAGACTAACTCTACAAAGAAAAAAACCCACACACTACCTCAACACAATACACAACCCAACAAAGAAACGCACAAAAGCACTCAGACCAACATGTAGTTTCTGCTGTGAACAATAATAACCAAGTGTCACGACAGTAAAATGTTTATTTTAAAGCTCATTAATGAACCTAAAGTGCTGAGTCAGCAGAGGAACTACACACCATGTTTGAAGTGTGTGTGCGGGTTCACATCCCTGCGCTGCTCAAGAACCATGTTGAAGTACGTCTGAGGCTGAGCGTCTTCTGACATGTTTACGAGCGTCTGCTTCACCGCGACGACGAGGAATAATCAGTAACGTCAGGTACAGGTTTGACCGACATCATCACGGAGACTTTTCTCCAGCGTTTACTAGAAGGCGGATTATTTAAGTATCTCTGGGCTCCACCTTTTTACGAGCCGTCTGAGCCGGGAGCACTTTTTTCTCCTTTAATTGCCGAGCGAACGCACGTATGTCGGCGTCGGTTTAATGTGATAATGAGCAGGTCGGCCCGAACGGCCTCGGGGTCGGCGGCGGCGGAAAAACGACTCCTGACGACGCGGCTCCGGTTACCGGACCTCGGTCCTGATCCTGGACCTCATCACGTGATCGTGACTCTCAGGAATATTCCTGAGTCACCGTCGAGCGCTGGAGCGGCGCCAGGTGGAAGAAGGAGTCGGCCATCTTGGAGGAAGCATAAAAGCTTATTTGTCAGCGCTGAATTATGAGGGGGAGGAGGGGGGAGGAGGGGGGAGGAAGGGGGGGAGAGTCCATAAAATCTCCCCCGCCGTGATCCCGACTAGATATGTGGGATGTTTGGAAATCCCAGACTGTCAAGCCGAGGCTGTGATGACAGGGAAGAGGAAACAAGAGCTGGAAATATTTTCATTTTTAACGGTGATTTATGCAGTTTTACTGCGAAAGAAAAAGTCACTTATTGGAGGCAGAAACCTTCAAAGAACCAGACTTGGTGTTCAGTGTAAAGATCCATGTTTCCCTCAAAAAAACACAGAAAATCTAAATGATATAAACAAAAATATTCCTGTTATTGAAATATTGTATTTAAAGCATTTTTTAATTGATAATTTATTATTTTTTAAATGAAATTTTAATAATTGAATGATTTTGATTTTTTTTTTATAATTAAATTCAAAAATGTATATATTACAAGGTTGAATTTTTTTTTATTTTAATCATTTAATTAAATAGTTAATATATTAATCGTTTCATAATGAATCTATTAAATGTTCAATTGTTTAGTTTTAGGTTTTAATAAAACAATTTTTTTTAATATTCTCAATAAATGAATAGTTTTTTTACTCCTAAAGTTTTTAAATTTAAAAAATTAAATTCAAAATAATTATATATTTTCAATTAAATATTTAACTTTTGACTCTATTATACCAACGTTTATACATGTCATTACAAATATTTTATTTATAGAAATGTATTTTTTAATTATTAAAAATTAAACTATTTGTGTATTCATACATTTATAATTACTATTTTTTTTAAATTAAATGTTCAATACAGAACCTATTTAATTTAATTATTAAAAAATAATTTAGTGCTAAAAAAATTCCTTTATATCAAAATGTTAAATTCAACCCTTCAATATACTTTCATAAATATAGACTTTATTCACGTATTAAAGTGCTTATTACTTATGTTTTAACCAGTTATTACTCGTTATAAGGCAGTTTTTAGCGTCAGTATGACTGTAATAAATTGTAATAATAAACCTCCTCTAAACAACAACAACAACAAATATCTTTTCAACTAAAGAACAAAACGGTTAAAATCGTCACATAAATAAATAATTAAATCTCTTTTCTCAACACGTGGACTTTGAAAGGTTGTCTTTGTTGCTCCGTCACTCAAACACTGACAGCTGCTGATGCGTCCTTTCAAATGTCTCCATTAACGCGGTGGAGGCGGAACTGACCCCGGAGTCGCTCGCATACATGGAGACCCTCGTGTGTGACCCCCAGACTACTGTGAGGGGCTGAAGACCACATGTGTGTAGTTGATGTTCATGAGAGAATCTAACACATCAACACTATGAACGATGATGGTTCCTGTCACACTCTAACCAGGTCAACTTTTAGTTAACTTGGTAACTTGTTTCAAGACAAACTAAACTTGTACTACTTCAGTCCAGTAAACTTCACTTTAATCGTTATTTATTAAAACTAGAATCAATTAAACTAAAGTATTGTGTCTTCAGTGTGTTGTTGTTGTTGTTTTCTAACATCTTTCTTTTGTCTTGTTTTTACAAGAGTCGTTTTGTTTCTTTACGAGTCGATCAAAAGAAAGTTAGTCAAATCAAAAACAACACTTTCAATCTCATAAAAGTTTATTTTGAGTGAATTAACATTTATTTTTGATTAAAACAACATTTTTAAATTGAAAATACTTTTTTTTGACTGAAGCAAAGTTAGTTTTTTGATGGAATTAACTCTTTTTAATTGAATTAAAGCAACTGTTTTGCTTTTCATCATTGAAATTATGTTTTTGATTGAATCAACCTTTTTTAATTCAATAAAAAATACCATCACATGTTAACGAGCAAACACTTGGATGATCAGGGATGTGAACCAATACCACGATGGTACCAGTACTGACAGAAATGGACACGTTTTTGTTGTTGCATCGTCTTGTTTGTGTTTTATTTTTCTTCACAAACATGTTAATCTAACTCTGCCGTCAAAGTCCATGATGACGCAGACATAATTTCCCCCAAAATGATTACTGACAGAACAACGACAAAGACAGAATATTCAAAGAAGAGCTTCACGATATTCGATATATTGGTGTCTTGAGTTGCGATATCGATGGTATTGCGATATTTTTTCCTTCACCTAAAAATGTAGCCTAGCTCGTGAATAAGTAGCGCTAATAAATTAGTATTACTTCACTGTATATACTGAGCTAAGTCAGTGCGACGGAAAGACTCATCGCTATGGCAACCGAGCCTAACAAGCTGCGCCGCACAGTTCACAGACGGACGGAGACGTAAACAACAACGAGACATAGAAGTACAAATTGACAAAAAAAATGTTAAAAATAAATTATAATTTATCGCACGTTTTTCGATACATATAGCACGTGACAATATTGCGATATCTATATTTTTTCAATGTATTCAAAGCCAATGCACAACATTTTTAAAATGTACCTTTTTGTTGCAAAAATGTAGATAGTACAAGTTTTTGGACAAAGTTTGTACATTTTCCTATTTTACAGAAAGTTTAAACATTGGTATCGTTTCAAAAGTACAATTTAAATCCACCAGTAGTTTAATGAAGATTTCTATCTTGTCCTAACGTTGTTGTTTCTCCGCAGGAGAGGCAAGAAACACAGCGTCATCCTCCGCACACAGCTGTCGGTGCGAGTCCACGCCTGCATCGGTAAGTACTCGTGTCGCTCGTGAACTGGATCCGCGGGGCTGATGCTGCACAGTGGCAGCTCCGCTGAGAAGCAACAGAGTCTTCGCGACAAACTGCCACAAAGACCTGCGGGTTACTGTGTTCTGTCACTTTGTTCTGTCACTTTGTTTTATTGGGCCTCCTGGTGTCCTTGAGCAAGGCGAGGCAGCCGCACACGGATGATTGAAAACATGTGAGCGTGAGCCGCAAACACACGCAACACGCATGTGGAGCAGGATCTTGGTTTCCTGATGATTTGTGGTCATGATTGTGTTTGTTTGTGGATTATAGTTTATATTTTACTGAACTTTTGATTTTTACTGCGACACCTTCACTCACCAGCTCAGCAGGATTGGAGCCTTTTTTTGTGGAGTTGAGGGTTAGATTCCGGGTTATGATTACGATCAAGACTCTCCATAGATCAACACAACACTGTCTTTTTCCACCTTTTTCAATAGTGTCTGAGTCTCGTTCTGCTCCAGGTTTCTGCCTGTTCCTACCAACTGTCACTGATTCACTCGTTGTTGATACGACTTTAACTTGAGACACACACATACACACACACACTGATGATACAATAGTCACACATCACAACAACACACACACTGATGATACAATAGAGTCACACAACAGATATACACACTGATGATACAATAGAGTCACACATCACAACAACACACACACTGATGATACAATAGAGTCACACATCACAACAACACACACACTGATGATACAATAGAGTCACACATCACAACAACACACACACACTGATGATACAAGAGTCACACATCACAACAACACACACACACACTGATGATACAATAGAGTCACACATCACAACAACACAAACACACTGATGATACAATAGAGTCACACATCACAACAACACACACACACTGATGATACAATAGAGTCACACATCACAACAACACACACACACACTGATGATACAATAGAGTCACACATCACAACAACAGACACTGATGATACAATAGAGTCACACATCACAACAACACACACACACTGATGATACAATAGAGTCACACATCACAACAACACACACACACACTGATGATACAATAGAGTCACACATCACAACAACACACACACACTGATGATACAATAGAGTCACACATCACAACAACACCCACTGATGATACAATAGAGTCACACATCACAACAACACACACACACACTGATGATACAATAGAGTCACACATCACAACAACAGACACTGATGATACAATAGAGTCACACATCACAACAACACACACACACTGATGATACAATAGAGTCACACATCACAACAACACACACACACACTGATGATACAATAGAGTCACACATCACAACAACAGACACTGATGATACAATAGAGTCACACATCACAACAACACACACCCACTGATGATACAATAGAGTCACACATCACAACAACACACACACACACTGATGATACAATAGAGTCACACATCACAACAACAGACACTGATGATACAATAGAGTCACACATCACAACAACACACACACACTGATGATACAATAGAGTCACACATCACAACAACACACACACACACTGATGATACAATAGAGTCACACATCACAACAACACACACACACTGATGATACAATAGAGTCACACATCACAACAACACCCACTGATGATACAATAGAGTCACACATCACAACAACACACACACACTAATGATACAATAGAGTCACACATCACAACAACACACACACACACTGATGATACAATAGAGTCACACATCACAACAACAAACACACACTGATGATACAAAAGAGTCACACATCACAACAACAAACACACACTGATGATACAATAGAGTCACACATCACAACAACAACACACACACTGATGATACAATAGAGTCACACATCACAACAACACACACACACACTTTAGTTCAACTTGAAGTTCAGTTTGTGGTTCTGTGTGTGAGTGTGAGTGTGAGTGTGAGTGTGAGTGTGAGTGTGTGTCTCTCTCACTAACTCAAGTCAGTAGCTTCACTCGTAGCTTCACTCGTAGCTTCACTCGTAGCTTCACTCGTAGCGTCACTCGTAGCTTCACTCGTAGCGTCACTCGTAGCTTCACTCGTAGCGTCACTCGTAGCTTCACTCGTAGCTTCACTCGTAGCTTCACTCGTAGCTTCAGTCGTAGCTTCAGTCGTAGCTTCAGTCGTAGCTTCAGTCGTAGCTTCACTCGTAGCTTCAGTCGTAGCTTCAGTCGTAGCTTCAGTCGTAGCTTCACTCGTAGCTTCACTCGTAGCTTCAGTCGTAGCTTCAGTCGTAGCTTCACTCGTAGCTTCACTCGTAGCTTCACCAAAATAACCCTGGTCTGCTGAAGCCATTAAGCCGTAAATCATCATCGTCTCACAGAAGCTTTCATTGAATGAAGTCACTTGAACTTTAATGTGATGAACGACACGAGCCGCTGCACGTCGATGGTGATACTGATGTGAGACACAGAGAGTCTTGATCATGAAGCTTCTGTAACAACAGCCTGAAGACACTTGAACATGTTGAAGCTTCTCAACTCGACCTCGTCCTCCTGCTGCTCCAGGATTATCTCCTGGATCCTGGAGAGACAGACGCTCTGTAAGTGGATGACGAGCGTCTTTCTCTTTAAGTTGTCAACCACCTGTCGCCTCCCCCCCTCCTCCCTCCTCCTCCTCCTCCCTCCTCCTCCCTCCTCCTCCCTCACCCTCCTCCCTCACCCTCCTCCCTCACCCTCCTCCCACCTCCACCTCCCTCACCCCCCTCATCCCTCACCCTCCTCCCTCACCCTCCTCCCTCACCCTCCTCCCTCACCCTCCTCCTCCCTCCTCCTCCCTCACCCTCCTCCCTCACCCTCCTCCCTCACCCACAGTTCATCTCCCTCACCCTCCTCCCTCACCCACAGTTCATCTCTCTCACCCTCTTCCTCCTCCCTCCTCCTCCCTCACCCTCCTCCCTCACCCACAGTTCATCTCCCTCACCCTCCTCCCTCCTCCCTCACCCTCCTCCCTCCTCCTCCTCCTCCCTCCTCCTCCTCCTCCCTCCTCCTCCTCCTCCCTCACCCTCCTCCCTCACCCGCAGTTCATCTCCCTCACCCTCCTCCCTCACCCCCCTCCCTCCTCCTCCTCCCTCCTCCCTCACCCTCCTCCCTCACCCACAGTTCATCTCCCTCACCCTCCTCCTCCTCCCTCACCCTCCTCCCTCCTCCCTCACCCTCCTCCCTCACCCTCCTCCCTCACCCGCAGTTCATCTCCCTCACCCTCCTCCCTCACCCCCCTCCCTCCTCCTCCTCCCTCCTCCCTCCTCCCTCACCCACAGTTCATCTCCCTCACCCTCCTCCACCTCCCTCACCCTCCTCCTCCTCCCTCACCCTCCTCCACCTCCCTCACCCACAGTTCATCGCCTCCTCCCTCCCTTCTCCTCCTCCTCCCTCAACCTCCTCCACCTCCCACACCTCCCTCACCCACAGTTCGCCTCCTCCTCAACCTCCCTCCCCCTCCTCCCTCACCCAGCAGTTCCTCTCCTCCTCCTCCTCCCTCACCCACCAGTTCATCTCCTCCTCCTCCTCCCTCACCCACCAGTTCATCTCCTCCTCCTCCTCCCTCACCCACCAGTTCATCTCCTCCTCCTCCTCCCTCACCCACCAGTTCATCTCCTCCTCCTCCTCCCTCACCCACCAGTTCATCTCCTCCTCCTCCTCCCTCACCCACCAGTTCATCTCCTCCTCACGGTCACTGTCACTGGGCCTCCTCGTCCAGACACTTGATCCTGATTCCATCTGACATGAGGGTTGACCTGCTCGTCCCATGAGGCAGGATTACAGTGATTTCCCTCCACTGGAGATAATTCCTCGTCGTCCACAGACAGATGACATGCTTCACCTGAACACGCTTCACCTGAACATGCTTCACCTGAACACGCTTCACCTGCACACGCTACACCTGCACACGCTACACCTGCACACGCTTCACCTGAACACGCTTCAACTGAACACGCTTCACCTGAACACGCTTCACCTGCACACGCTTCACCTGCACACGCTTCACCTGCACACGCTACACCCGAACACGCTTCACCCGCACACGCTTCACCCGCACACGCTTCACCCGCACACGCTTCACCCGCACACGCTTCACCCGCACACGCTTCACCCGCACACGCTTCACCCGCACACGCTACACCCGCACACGCTACACCCGCACACGCTACACCCGCACACGCTACACCCGCACACGCTACGTCATCACCCGCAATGTTTAATTTATAAAAACATTTTTCTTTTAACCATTATTTTGAGCAAAACTCAACAAAAACATGATTTTAAGTCAATATAAAAGATAGAAAATATAATTTTACATTATTATTTTATCATGTTTGTATTTTATCATATTTGTATAAAAAAAACCAAAGGTTTTTAAAGTTTTTGTGTTTTGAATTTTCTCCAATTTGTTTCAAGTTATAGTCAAAACAAGTTGAAGTTAAAATATACCATAATGTTATCAGATAAAGTTGAAAAAAATCACCTTTTTCAAGAATTGTTTCACAATTATTTTGAGCAATACTTCAAATGCACATAAAAAAAGAAGTTAAAACGAAGGTTAAAATAATTATTATTATTTAATGTTTCATTTAAAAAAAAAAAGAAAATTCGTATTTTTTCTATATTGTTTTGACTAGAAAAACTCAAGTTAAGTTTTATTAATGTTTATCCAAATTGATTTTGAAGTGTTTTTTTTCATACATACTGCAGACGGATTAAAACCCATTATATATGATAAAAACATCCAAAATATATTTGTATTTTATTAAACACATGATGAGACAGGAAACGTTTATTTCTACAAAAGAAATGACAAAATTAGAAAAACGATTTTAAAGCTTCATTAAAGGAAGTACATTAAAAAAAGTTTTATATTTAAGGCACTGATCTCACTCGCACACAACTTGTGACACGAAGCTACATGCTCTAGTAGAAGAACTCACATTCCCCCGATCTTCACTGGCTGTCTGTTTCTTCCAGGATCCATTTTTAAATACCGGTTCATACTTTCAGTCAACTTGCATTGTGGGTAAAAATATGAATCTCTAAATAGGTTTGACTCTGCTGAATGAAACTCTTGACGACTGAATGTAATTGTGTAGTCGGTTCCGTGTGCGACGACAACCGTGGACTCAGCTGCCGACACGCAACTGTGTCGGAATTCTGCTCCTCCAGCAGGTTCGTCCAGGTCCCGTCTGAGGCGACAGCTGCTCTCTAGGTGGCACATTCTCCGTGGATTATCAGCCTTTTCTGTTCCATCCTCTTCTAATCTGGGCTCAGGTCGTGAGTCGGAGTCACAAGCTTCTGGTTCTGGGTTCGGATCTGGTCACGGCTTCGATCCCGACGATCGGAAACGTTGTGAAAAATGTCTGGTTTTTTTTATTCCGCCTATAAACAGAGTTGGAAGAAAAGTATTTCCTGGCATTGAAAATATGTATTATTGTAATTCCTGCTTCTTGTGAGTCAAGTGTATTATTATAAAAAGTATGACTCGATGTGACTCACTGCCACTCAAGTCAACAAACACGCTATAATTGCATATTTTCCAGAATCTCCTCGTCAAGTTTACACTTGACATCCTTCACTTTCCTCCTGACTTTGTCCCAGTTCAACATGTTGTACTCACTTTCCTGCAGTACATGTGACAAAATATTGCAGTTTTAAAGATAGTTTCAACCTGAGAAAATACTTTTAAACGTGTCACGCAAGGTTCAGTTTATTGCTTCAGTCTGGCTTTAATAATAATCATCAAAAATCACTTTTATTTGATAGAAAACAATAACAAAAACATTTTCTTTATAATTTATTTGGTTTATTTTGTGCTTAAGTATTAGTTATAAAAAAAATGTATACACTGATACATCCATATTTTTTTCGAAGTACTGTTTTGATATTTATCAGATCTTTATCGAGTTGTAAAATACGATATTTTCTTTCATTTTGTTGCTACCCAGCGACGACTGAGGACAAGAGGATACAGTCAAACGGCTCCTAAACCTGATGTTTGGACATATAAGTTCTAATAATTCAACTTCTGTGTAACTTTAAAATCGTTACGATAATGATACGTGTATAAAGAGATATATTGTGAGTTTTATTATTTTGAATCATATCTTTTTTCTTTTTTTGTTATTCAAACATGTTCCTAGTAGTCAATTAGAAAAAAAAAGATTCCATAGAAGCTTAGAAATACAAGTTAATATATTAACACGACAGATTCACGAGCGAACAATCGAATATTTTCTGCGAGTTCCAAACCCACGGATCTGTTGACATCCTTGAGACTCGATCCGATGACGGCGTCTCTCGTCTCTCTTTCTTCAAACGCCACCTGAACTGGGGTGACGCTCACCGCGGGGGGGCGAGCTAAACAATGGACGCCAGAGCGAGGAAACCTGAACGAGGCGTCCGATGCTATCTCGGCTCCGTCTGTGAGGGAATCGAACCCGTCAGGATGTTACCATGTTGAGGAGCCGATGAACTTGGAAATATTTATGAAAATACAAACGTTAATACAAACGTTTATATTAAAAACACAAAAGTTCTACTTGTAATATTCATTCTACACAAAGTAGTTTAAGGTCGTAACAAGTACTAGATGGACGTCGATGATCGAGGGAAGGTTTGAGAAGATGTTGAAGGTGATCAGTGTCAGGGTCTCGATCAGGGGCCACGTCATGTGACTGCTCTGAGGGGCCGTCAACCAATGGAAAGTACAAAACCTCGATCACTATTTACAAAAACTACATGTTGTTATGACATTTTATAACAAAGCTGAATAAGATACATTTAAAAATGTAAGATTAAATATGATATAACGAAAAAAATAATAATCTTTAATTAAAAAAGAAGGAAAAAAGGAGGAAAAGGCCTAAAATAAAAAAATATTTCATATTGTAGTCTTATGTTGAAATATATAAAAGAAATACGAGTTGGCTTTCTAAGGAATTTCTACCTGATCGTACTTTGATCTCATGAGGTCCGCATAAATACATTCAAAGGTCCACATGTGGCCCCCGAGCCGCACTGTAATTGTGTTTTTTGTGAATGTTGTAAAAAGTTGGATCGTGATCACGAAAATGTTCAAAAAGAGGTGGAGCAGCATCTAGAGCCGTGATGGCAAATTCAATCTCCTAAGGTGCCCCATTATATACTGTGACAATAACAAAAAAAAACATTGTTATACAGAGCTAAGTAAGATACGTTTAAACTATATGTATAATAAAATATGAAAATAGGCTTATTTTAGGTTAACATTTGTACAATTTACTTCAAAATTACTTTAATAGACATGTTATTGTACAGTTTATGATGAGAATATTACAAAAAATACCACATGTTTGGCTCTAGTCTAGATCCAGGTAGGTTGAGTGACTTGTATGGCCTCTCACCGCTGCAGAAGAACAAAAGAAACAACAAAAACAACATAAACAATCAAAACTGACAAAAATATTTGCTATAGTTTTTTAATAACAAGATTTTTTGACCAGAAATGTTTCAACGAGCAAACAATTCTTAAACCAGAGAAGTCGTTTATTGTGTTTGTTTTGTGTTGCTGTTCTATAGTGTGCGTCATGCAACACAACGGTGTGTAAAAACGAAGAGTCGCATCACGACACACTTGTGAGACGCAGACGCTCGTCCGTTCTCAGGCTCTGGATCCGAGCACCAGAACCATCTGGTTCCAGTTGTGGCTCCACAAAAGTTGTTTTTAACCCTCCTGTGTTTACAGAGCGGGTTTCAAACACGCAACCCTGTCAGTCTCGGCGAGCGTCGCTCCTGCCGGAGAACCTCGGTCTCGTCCCGAGGACCTCTGGAGGGTCTTCGTTGTGGTGACACATGTGCGACCACGACAGGGTGGTCGTGTGCACCAGAACCACAGCGAGGTCCGGACAGGTGTGCGACCGCATCTGTGTGTGTGTTGTCTGCAGGGGTGTGTTTGTTGTGTGTATACGCCGAGCTCTTGGATGGTTTAGACTCAAGGTTGTTGTGCGTTTACGCAACAACAAGTGTTTGTTTTGACCGAACACAGCAAGTGAAACTGAGCCAAAGACATAAACGTGCTTCGTCATCCTAGCATTTTTCACAAGTATTTGTCGGGTTTTTGTCGATTTATCTTCAAATAAAACCAACTCAAGACTAGAAATACGATCATTAAGTATTAAGACATGATTAATCAAACTCCAAACTGGACATTTTAGTGTAATTCTTGCTGTTTTTAAGAACTTCCTGTCCAAGAAGAATCATTACTAGAATAGACGACAATATCTTTAGTTGCCTTGAGCTTGAAAAATGAAGATATTAATTTTGGCTCCGCCCACCGTTAGACTTTTACTTGATCAGGTTTCTATCCCTGGAAGCTTAAAACACGTTTTTAGTATCTCAATCATGATGGAAACAAACGCAACCGCCATCTCGGACCGACGGTCTGGTGGTCATGTGGGTAGAAAATATGGCCGACAAAAAGGTCTGCTGTGCAAGTCGTGAGAAAACCAATAAAAACAGAACCGAAATCTTTTTTATTTAAAAAAAATAGTTTTAACATGTTGTTGCTTTAAGTACAAGATAATGTATCAAATATAACACGTTAAGTTTACTATTGAGTTACTATTTAACTTCATTTGTTATGTGAGAAAATAAATACCTTTTAATTTTTTTGTTTTTTAAACCAAATTCTATTAAATAAATCCATATATTTATGAGGGTTGACGTGGCCCTTCATCCTGTCTACTGTTCATCAGAACCTACTTGTATTGATCGATCATCTATTGATTCTTAACAGCTACACTAACAGTTGCACAAGAGAGAAATTCCACCTTTGATCTGAGACGTCAACACGTTCGTAAGAAAGAAATCCTTTAATAAAGCGTAAATCTACGAACAATGATTCGATCTTCGCAGGTCCGGGTTCGGTTTGTTGGTACGAAAACATGAACTCGTTACCTCGCTGGCCTTCAGCCAGATCCCAGTGTGCCGTGGAATTCCATCTTCATCCTCTTCTTCCTCACGTTCACCCTCTTCTTCTCTGCCTCTGATGTTCGCCAGGAGACGTCTCCGTCCGTCCATCTGTCCGTCAAGAGAGCACAGGAAGTGAAACCTGTTTATTGTTAGTCGTTGGTTCGTCTGGATCACGATGGCGTCGCTCGCCTCGGATCGAGCTCTTGTTGCCACAGCTGTGAGCGAATCCTTCGGCGGCTCTGTTTTCTTTGAAGGGGGATTTATTGGATTTGTGTCACACTCGTGTGCGGAGATGGATTTATTATCGTAAGTGGCGTCCACTGGGTCGACCCGACCTGCTCGGAATTTTAATTGACTCGCAAACGTGTTCGGACGCTTGTAGTTGATCGGAGGTGAAGGTCTGGACGCTGAGGCGCGTCAAGAGACTTTGTACGATCGTAGAGTTTTTACGATAATCGATGTTCGTACTGATGATACGGCGTTGAAACAGGATAATCGTTTACGCTTTGTATCGTACACTTAAATCATATCGCAATCTGTATAGTGTGTGTAACGATTATCGCAATTGTTCGATAGATATCGTACATATTTATTGTATAGCTTGATCTACAGGGCCATACGATAATTATTGCATTTGTACTATAATCATGTTGGTACGATAATCGCCCACGATTTACAAATACTTTAATTATTTTTTATTGTACACTTGCATCATATTGCTCTGTTTACGATGTAGTTGTACAAATATGATTGCAATTGTACAACTAACCTCTATATAATCCGACAATAATCCTCTTCCTACGCTACACTTTATAATACTACGTTGTACTGAGGAGGATACGATGTACACTATTATCACGTTTGTATGCTAAGTATCGTAAACCTCCTTTTATTCAGCTTCCGAACAGTACGATAATTATTGCATCTTTATGACGATCTTTTTCAAGGTTATGGTCATAAAGCTAATACTGGTAATACTTAGTACTGAGGAGTATACGATGTAGCCACACAATAATCGTTTTTGTACGCTAAGTACTGCAAATCTACATTTTACTCCCTGCTGTACGATGTGTACAAGAATGATCATATTTTTACGATAACTATCATACGTATACATTGTACCAGCCTCTAAACAATGTATCTGTATGATTATAATAATAATTATTGTATTTGTACACTTGTCGTCATACATCTACTTTGTACCGAGGCACGAGATAATGGTTCTTTTACGCAATATATTGTACATTGTATTGCTCTATGTACAATAATATTGGCATTTTTATAGGTATCGTACACACTCCGAACAGTACGATAATTATTGAATTTGTCAATATAATACTTGTACAACTACAACTAAATACAACTACTTTGTACTGAGGCACGAGATAATGTTATTTTTTTGGCCAAATATTGTACATTATATTACAATGTACAATAATTGTGGCATTTTGATGACGAGTATCGTACACACACATAGTATCACACTCCGAACAGTACGATAATTATTGCATTTGTACTATAATCGTACTTGTACGATAATCTACATAAGACTACTCTTTACTGAGAAGAATACGATGTTGATGCACGATAATCCTTTTTGTAGCGTAAATAGGTTCTTGAGTATACGATAATAATATTTGTACAGCGATTATAAGTATTTATATACATCGTTCAGAAGTAATGGCGGACAATAGTTATGGTTCAACTACATCAAATCACTCTTTATATTTTTAATTATACTCGTTTAATAGTTTGGTCTTACAGTAATTAGCTTTAAGAATCTTATTCTTTGGTAAACTTTAATGAAGCAGCAAATATTTGGGATCTTTCTTCAGACGTAAGAAGAAGAAGAAGGTCTTTGTGGTCAGAGTTGGTCTCAAAACATCTCTTAAGAACCGATGAATTCTCTGCTTCTTAATGAGACAAACAGCTCAGTGTTCTCGCTTCATTTCTCATCGTCGTGGAGTGAGAGTCCAACAAAGAGCTCAGACTCTCCTCCTCCTTCACCGATCATCAAGGGTTCGTCTGGACTCAGAGAAGTTGTAGAAGTTGATCTATTCTCGGTCCAGAAGGTTCTTGACTGAAACAATTAGCTGGACCGCTCGCAGTAACCACGGCAGCTGCGCGTCGACCAATCAGGTGAAAGAATGTTAGGAACGTTTTGTTGTCGTTTTTATCTCCGGCGAGTCTGATCCGTGTTTACGCCATTGTTGTGGTCGACGCTCTGTGAAGTCGCTTCACTTCGTCTCTCACTGTTTGGACCCGGAGTCGGCGGTTCCGTGAGGAATCCTGAACACTCGGGTCCTGGAATCTGGAGATAAAAGCCTGGACGTGTAATCTCTGGAAATGTAAAACATGTTGAGGATCTGCTGGTGGGTCTGGCCCTCAATGAAGGTTCTGTTCTTTGATGAATGACTCGAGTCGACACCGGGAACACGGAGGAACGTCTGGATTCTGGTCTCCAGTCGAGACTTTCTCGAGCCAACGCTGACACATCCTTGAAATAGTTGAAGTCACGTGACGCGTCTGGGACGATCAGTGGAGAAAATACTATCAATTATTCAGAGAAAACAAAAGGGAAATAGAATTGATGTTGAATTATGGATAAATCTGGGAAAAATATATATAAATAAACAATATTAAATGATAAGTTCAAAAGTAACGTTAAAAATAAAAGGGTTTGATCAGATATTTTGAAATACAGAAGTTATGGACTTTCATACAATTTTACAAAAGACTTCAGATTCACTGTTGAACTTTTAAATTTAGTAGAAAATAAAAATGTAAAGCAACAAATCAATTGATTATAATGAACATTGAACGAAAAAAGAATGTATTTGAAACCAAGTTCTTTTTTTCCACGTTTACTGAAAAAAAGTTTTAAAAAATTAAGTAATACATCATTTTACAATAGTTACTGTGAAATAATTGAAACATACAATACAACAAATAAATAAAAATTGTGAAAAAAATATTGCGAAATAAAGTTTAATTAAAAAAATAAATCACGGTTTTAAAAATAAAATGGTTTGATGAGAATTTTTGAAAAACAGAACATTTGGATATTGATAGAAACTTTGCTAAAACCTACTTAAGATACTATTTAATGTAAAAACAAGTATAAAGCATGATTACATATTTTCATTTAACGAAAGAAAAAGAAAAGAAAAGAAACAAATATATATTTGAAACCAAGTTATTTTCTTTCCATGTTTTACAGGATGTTATGTGTATAAAATTTGTAATACTATCTTTTTTGTAATGTCACTTTTTCACAAATATTTAAATGTCAATACAATTACATTAATAATAGTAATAATACGATTTTAAATAAAGATCATAAAAAGGGATTATATTACTGTAATAATTATATGGACTGAGAGAAAAGTAGATTTTTTTTGCAATATTTAAAAAAAAAAAAAACTGTTTAAAATCAAAATACAATAATGAAAGAAGTTTCCAGCAGAAGTTCTTCAGTAGAACAAACATAGAGCAGATTCACAGCCGTCAAGAGCGATGAAGAAAAGGATAAAGATCGAGTCAGAACGTGATGTTATTAAGCGACTCTGGTGGTTTGGTCTCATAACTCCGCTCGTGAGTCTCATTCAAGTCCAGGACCAGTTTCAAGAGCGACCGCACCAGCAGATATTTACTGACATTTTCATTATTCCAAACCTTCCAGTTTAGTTTGGACGCATTTTGCAACTAATGCACATTCGGTCCCGCGGCGTGTCATCAGAACCACATATTACTCCCTCAGAACTTTCCATGGCGGCGCCTCAGCGGGAGCAGCTGGGCTGGAAGAGCCTCCTGGATCCAGACGCCGAGGCTTCATCTGCGATTGGAAAAGTCAAAAGGTTTCCGTCACCACGAGCTGGACTTTCTTTAATAACGCCCGTGATTTCGACTCCTTTTCTCTTACAAAATAAATTACGATGCTTCGCTTTTACTGCGAGGAATTCCTGTGAGTCAGACTTTCCTGAGATGACGGCTCGGAGCGAACACCTGTCTGATGATGGCTGCTCCACGTCCTGCTCCACGTCCTGCTCCACGTCCTGCTCCACGTCCTGCTCCAGGTCCTGCTCCACGTCCTGCTCCACGTCCTGCTCCAGGTCCTGCTCCACGTCCTGCTCCACGTCCTGCTCCATGTCCTGCTCCAGGTCCTGCTCCAGGTCCTGCTCCAGGTCCTGCTCCACATCCTGCTCCACGTCCTGCTCCACGTCCTGCTCCACGTCCTGCTCCACGTCCTGCTCCACGTCCTGCTCCACGTCCTGCTCCACGTCCTGCTCCACGTCCTGCTCCACGTCCTGCTCCACGTCCTGCTCCAGGTCCTGCTCCATGTCCTGCTCCATGTCCTGCTCCATGTCCTGCTCCATGTCCTGCTCCATGTCCTGCTCCATGTCCTGCTCCATGTCCTGCTCCACGTCCTCCACACGACCTTCGTTTCACTGGCTTTCAATGCAACTTTGATCTGCTTCTAACGCTAGATTTCCTTTGACCGTCGTCGGCTCGGACCTCGGTGCGAACTTCAGTCACGTGACCAGCAGATACTTGTGTGGGAGCGATAATGGGTTCTTCCAGGATTCCCTAATAGTCGTCTTTGTCCCGCGATGACTCGTCCGCTCAGACGAGTCTCTGCAGGAACTCGTCCTGAGACGTGTTCGTGACTCGCATCGAGAATAATTGTTGTGTCTCCGAATCAAAGTCATTCTTCTGGTGTTTTGATTCCATTTTGGATCACAGACACAAACTTACTTGACTCTTGTCGAGGCTGCCTGCGACCCCGGCTAGCTGTGAAGTGATTATGAGATCACCAAGAAAATAATTAACATCCATTCGTATATTGTTAGTTTCTATAAAGTACCTTTTTGTATCCAGTATTTTAATATATTTTCTTTCTATTTTAAAACACTTTTAAATATTTTCCTAATATTTTAAGTTCATTTTTGAATATATTATTTTTATATTTTCTTTTAAAACACATTTTTTGGGGATACATCTTATTAAAATATATATTTAAAAAGCTTAAGATATTCTTTTTCCATCCAAGTTTATTTACATCATATTTTGTGATTATAAATAATAACAATAATTTCCTCTGCTTTATATACTTTGTTTGTTTTTTTCTGTAAAATGATTAAGTTTAATACTTATTTGCATTACTTCAACATATATTATGTCACAATATGCAGATTGAATATTCAGAATTGTATTTCTATAATTAAATGATATTATAATATTATTCTACATATTTTGCAACATATACTTTTTATTCTTTTTTGGGATATTTTATAAATATATGTGTTTATTTTGTGTCCAAATATATGTATAATCTAAGAATATTTTAATTTTACCTCAATTACCTCATAGTTCAGTAATTACCAAAATGAGTTTTTTTCTCCACATAAATATTTTTAATAATATTTTTTATGATTGTTTTTTTTTTTTATTAAAGATGTTTATTTTATTTTAAAAGAATAATTAGTTTATATTTATTTATCAACAAAATCATTCATTTATGTATGAACTGATGAATAAATACAGAACAATTAACTAAAATAAATATAAAAGTCTACAAGTAAAAGTATAAAACTAAAATTAAACATTATATTTATTTATATTGAAGTTTGTGTATCTCTGGTTTGTACATAAATGCATTTACAGAGACACAAACACACAAATAAACATATTAATGTGCAACAGTTTCTACAGTGAATTCTGGTGAATAAACGTCTCACTCGACTGTAATGGTTTCCTGCTCATGCCAGGCCCGGGTCGCTGGACTCCTGAGGGTCCCCCGGGGTTAACCCTTTCAAACCCTCCCGGCCACCTGGAGACCCCTCACTGGGATCACTGGGATAATCCCACCCCCGCCTCACGTCACTCACTCGCCGACTGGACCCGCTCCGGTGATGGAGTGCTGGTTCTGGTCTGGTCTTCGGACCAGAAGGTGGAACTGGAGGTCGTATGTTGCCCCCAGAGGTCAGTGGGGGGGGCGGGCTGAGTGACAGGAGGACCACCTCTTGTCAGCGTCCAGTGATTGATGGACACGAGACACAATCACCACTTCTGTCGGACAGAATGAAAAGTTCTCTTCTGTACTTTCAAAGGAAAGTACTTCCTGTGACACTTCAACACACGGAGCACACGTTTCCAAGAGTAGTATTTACTGCATTTACCCTTTATTGGGTTCAAGTACCTTCAGAGAAGTGGTTTACAACTAGTAATACTGTCTTCTTTAAAGAAAAAAAGGTTTAATTCTTAATTGAAGTATTTGACAGTTATAATGTTAATTATATTTTAAATCTAAGAGTATTTTTCTACTGCTGAAAAAAAAATATGATCTACAAGTATTAACAGCCTCCAATTAACCATGTTTTTCCAGCTAAAATAAAAAGGAAAATCTAGTGATGACTGAGGACGAGAGGATACAGTGAGTCCAGCAGCTTTTAAAGCTGATGTTTGGACATATTTTGGTTTGAAAACAAATGAAAGTAGTTACGACTTTGTGGTCTGTAAATACTACAACACCAGAGTCAAGTACTGGACAATACTACACATATATACTTGTTACTACACCATCACAATACTTTTTACTACACTATCACAACACCAGAGTCAAGTACTGGACAATACTACACATATATACTTGTTACTACACTATCACAATACTTTTTACTACACTATCACAACACCAGAGTCAAGTACTGGACAATACTACACATATATACTTGTTACTACACTATCACAATACTTTTTACTACACTATCACAACACCAGAGTCAAGTACTGGACAATACTACACATATATACTTGTTACTACACTATCACAACACCAGAGTCAAGTACTGGACAATACTACACATATATACTTGTTACTACACTATCACAACACCAGAGTCAAGTACTGGACAATACTACACATATATACTTGTTACTACACTATCACAACACCAGAGTCAAGTACTGGACAATACTACACATATATACTTGTTACTACACTATCACAACACTAGAGTCAAGTACTGGACAATACTACACATATATACTTGTTACTACACTATCACAACACCAGAGTCAAGTACTGGACAATACTACACATATATACTTGTTACTACACTATCACAACACCAGAGTCAAGTACTGGACAATACTACACATATATACTTGTTACTACACTATCACAACACTAGAGTCAAGTACTGGACAATACTACACATATATACTTGTTACTACACTATCACAACACCAGAGTCAAGTACTGGACAATACTACACATATATACTTGTTACTACACTATCACAACACCAGAGTCAAGTACTGGACAATACTACACATATATACTTGTTACTACACTATCACAACACTAGAGTCAAGTACTGGACAATACTACACATATATACTTGTTACTACACTATCACAACACCAGAGTCAAGTACTGGACAATACTACACATATATACTTGTTACTACACTATCACAACACCAGAGTCAAGTACTGGACAATACTACACATATATACTTGTTACTACACTATCACAACACTAGAGTCAAGTACTGGACAATACTACACATATATACTTGTTACTACACTATCACAACACCAGAGTCAAGTACTGGACAATACTACACATATATACTTGTTACTACACTATCACAACACCAGAGTCAAGTACTGGACAATACTACACATATATACTTGTTACTACACTATCACAACACCAGAGTCAACATTCCTTTTTTTTCTTTCTTAAATGTGAAATGTTAGTTATGTTTTGTTTACAACACTGGGAACAAAATAAATTTAATTAAAAACAAATCGTGGAAGTTTATAGCGAGAAAGAAACCCCAGTTATCAACTTTATCTTCAGTTGGAAAGATGACATAAAAGAAACAAAAGTAAATCAAAAGAACATTTGAAATGAGTCGTTCTGCTGGAAGAAAATACAAGTGAATAATATGTGTTTTAAAATAGTAAAATAAAATAAATGAAGGTTAAAACTTGAAACTATAACAACAAAGTAACATTTAAAAATGACCTCATGATGTTTTTTTTAAATATATGTTGTTATTACTACGTTTCATGAGCATATTTTGACGTATTTAAGGGTCTGTTTGGAAATCAAATCTGATTTAAAGGCTATTTTCTGCCTCGTCTCTGAGCAAAGGCTCCCGACGACTCGATCTTGGGAATGAAACCTTCGGTCCGAGAAGGATTTGTTGAACAAACAAAGAAAAGTGTATAATGTAATATTATTTATTATCGGTGTCGGCATCGCTTTCCTCTGCGGCGCATGAAAGTGTTTCTCCAGTGGTTTGAGAAAACCATTAAAGTCAACATTTGCGCTGTGAGCTAATGAGCTGCGATGAGAACATGGGATGAGAACATGGGATGAGAACATGGGATGAGAACATGGGATGAGAACATGGGATGAGAACATGCGATGAGGACATGCGATGAGAACATGTGATGAGAACATGCGATGAGAACATGTGATGAGAACATGCGATGAGAACATGGGATGAGAACATGTGATGAGAACATGGGATGAGAACATGGGATGAGAACATGGGATGAGAACATGGGATGAGAACATGGGATGAGAACATGGGATGAGAACATGGGATGAGAACATGGGATGAGAACATGTGATGAGAACATGCGATGAGGACATGCGATGAGAACATGTGATGAGAACATGCGATGAGAACATGTGATGAGAACATGCGATGAGAACATGTGATGAGAACATGGGATGAGAACATGGGATGAGAACATGGGATGAGAACATGCGATGAGAACATGCGATGAGAACATGCGATGAGAACATGTGATGAGAACATGGGATGAGAACATGGGATGAGAACATGTGATGAGAACATGGGATGAGAACATGTTTATGAGAACATGTGATGAGAACATGTGATGAGAACATGGGATGAGAATATGCGATGAGAACATGGGATGAGAACATGGGATGAGAACATGCGATGAGAACATGGGATGAGAACATGGGATGAGAACATGGGATGAGAACATGGGATGAGAACATGTGATGAGAACATGGGATGAGAACATGTGATGAGAACATGTGATGAGAACATGGGATGAGAACATGGGATGAGAACATGGGATGAGAACATGTGATGAGAACATGGGATGAGAACATGGGATGAGAACATGTGATGAGAACATGGGATGAGAACATGCGATGAGAACATGCGATGAGAACATGGGATGAGAACATGGGATGAGAACATGTGATGAGAACATGCGATGAGAACATGCGATGAGAACATGGGATGAGAACATGTGATGAGAACATGCGATGAGGACATGCGATGAGTACATGCGATGAGGACATGCGATGAGAACATGGGATGAGAACATGTGATGAGAACATGGGATGAGGACATGCGATGAGGACATGCGATGAGGACATGCGATGAGAACATGGGATGAGAACATGCGATGAGAACATGCGATGAGAACATGCGATGAGAACATGCGATGAGAACATGGGATGAGAACATGGGATGAGAACATGGGATGAGAACATGTGATGAGAACATGGGATGAGAACATGTGATGAGAACATGGGATGAGAACATGGGATGAGAACATGTGATGAGAACATGGGATGAGAACATGTGATGAGAACATGGGATGAAAACATGGGATGAGAATATGCGATGAGAATATGGGATGAGAACATGCGATGAGAACATGCGATGAGAACATTCGATGAGAACATGGGATGAGAACATGGGATGAGAACATGGGATGAGAACATGTGATGAGAACATGGGATGAGAACATGTGATGAGAACATGGGATGAGAACATGGGATGAGAACATGGGATGAGAACATGGGATGAGAACATGTGATGAGAACATGGGATGAGAACATGGGATGAGAACATGGGATGAGAACATGGGATGAGAACATGGGATGAGAACATGTGATGAGAACATGTGATGAGAACATGTGATGAGAACATGTGATGAGAACATGTGATGAGAGCATGTGATGAGAACATGGGATGAGAACATGGGATGAGAACATGGGATGAGAACATGTGATGAGAACATGGGATGAGAACATGTGATGAGAACATGTGATGAGAACATGTGATGAGAACATGGGATGAGAACATGGGATGAGAACATGTGATGAGAACATGTGATGAGAACATGGGATGAGAACATGTGATGAGAACATGTGATGAGAACATGTGATGAGAGCATGTGATGAGAACATGGGATGAGAACATGGGATGAGAACATGGGATGAGAACATGTGATGAGAACATGTGATGAGAACATGTGATGAGAACATGTGATGAGAACATGTGATGAGAGCATGTGATGAGAACATGGGATGAGAACATGGGATGAGAACATGGGATGAGAACATGTGATGAGAACATGGGATGAGAACATGTGATGAGAACATGTGATGAGAACATGTGATGAGAACATGGGATGAGAACATGGGATGAGAACATGGGATGAGAACATGGGATGAGAACATGTGATGAGAACATGTGATGAGAACATGGGATGAGAACATGGGATGAGAACATGTGATGAGAACATGTGATGGACGTGGATCGTTTCCCGCTGCAGCCGGAGTGACATCACTATTATTCTTGCCGGCGGCGTGTGCTGGGTCATGCCTCTCACCCTGTGGCTGCACTTAAAACCAGCGCCACCCTCCATAAATCTGCTGCCCTCCGCTTTCTGCCGCGGCGTCTTTCATCGACTGTTAGCCTCTCGGGATATGACGTCGTCGCCGCCACGCTCGTGAGATGTTCCTGAGCCAGCGTTTCCTCGCTCTGGTCCCCGTCAGGCTGCCTCGGCCGGGCCTCAGCCAGTGGAAATCGTTGGCCCGTGTTATCTTTGGAAAGGGTCGAGTCCACAGAAGAGTCCGGTGTCAGCCGTCGATGCTCCAGATCGGCTTGAAAACGTGTGAGAAAAGTCCTTCGGTCGAGACACGACAAGTGTTTCCACACAAAGACGCATCGTCTTGTCGCTGACTCAGCGAGGGGTTTTGAGCCTTTGACTGGGACAAAGAGCCCCCATATAGTGTAACCCTAGTCCTGTATGGCGGAGGAGGGCCTCATCCACTTAATGCAGGAATCCATGCCGGCGAGTTGATCTACATTTTTCCCATGTTATGACCCCGGAAAGCCAGCGTGAGCCCCGGGTGACGGCGATGCATTCTGCTGTTGTGGTGGGCATGACAAATTTGCACCGTTTGAAAGAGCTTTTCAGTGTTTGTCTTTTCCATTTCCGGGCTTGGCAGACGACTCAATCTAACACAGTTCTGGAAGATTCCTGCTCCAGAATCGTACGGAGCCACAAAGTCCACCAATTATTTTTTAAGATTCCTTTTTCTCTCTCATTGAGTGAACGACTTTAAATCACTCCCTTTCTTTTAAGATACATATTTAGCTCTGTTTTAAATCACAGCACTTTCTGTTTCTAAAGCAGGGGTTTCAGGCTCAACCGAACAAGGAGCCAAAAACCTTCTGCCAACACGTCTGAACAAAATATATTTCTACCAAACTGTCTGTAAACTTTATACTTATAGCCTCAATGTATCGTAAATATTTCTCTATAGTTGTCGTCATCAATAATCTCTGTTTCTTATCAAAATCAGTGACATCTTTATACTTAATCACTGACATCTTTATACCTAATCACTGACATCTTTATACTTAATCACTGACATCTTTATACTTAATCAGTGACATCTTTATACTTAATCACCGACTTGTTTATACTTAATCACTGACATCTTTATACTTAATCACTGACATCTTTATACTTAATCACTGACATCTTTATACTTAATCAGTGACATCTTTATACTTAATCACCGACTTGTTTATACTTAATCACTGACATCTTTATACTTAATCACTGACATCTTTATACTTAATCACTGACATCTTTATACTTAATCACTGACTTGTTTATACTTAATCACTGACGTCTTTATACTTAATCACTGACATCTTTATACTTAATCACTGACATCTTTATACTTAATCACTGACATCTTTATACTTAATCAGTGACATCTTTATACTTAATCACCGACTTGTTTATACTTAATCACTGACATCTTTATACTTAATCACTGACATCTTTATACTTAATCACTGACATCTTTATACTTAATCACTGACATCTTTATACTTAATCACTGACTTGTTTATACTTAATCACTGACGTCTTTATACTTAATCACTGACATCTTTATACTTAATCACTGACATCTTTATACTTAATCACTGACATCTTTATACTTAATCACTGACTTGTTTATACTTAATCACTGACATCTTTATACTTAATCACTGACATCTTTATACTTAATCACTGACATCTTTATACTTAATCACTGACTTGTTTATACTTAATCACTGACGTCTTTATACTTAATCACTGACATCTTTATACTTAATCACTGACATCTTTATACTTAATCACTGACGTCTTTATACTTAATCACTGACGTCTTTATACTTAATCACTGACGTCTTTATACTTAATCACTGACGTCTTTATACTTAATCACTGACGTCTTTATACTTAATCACTGACATCTTTATACTTAATCACTGACATCTTTATACTTAATCACTGACATCTTTATACTTAATCACTGACTTGTTTATACTAAATCACTGACATCTTTATACTTAATCACTGACATCTTTATAACTTATCACTGACATCTTTATACTTAATCACTGACATCTTTATACTTAATCACTGACTTGTTTATACTTAATCACTGAAATCTTTATACTTAATCACTGACATCTTTATACTTAATCACTGACATCTTTATACTTAATCACTGACGTCTTTATACTTAATCACTGACATCTTTATACTTAATCACTGACATCTTTATACTTAATCACTGACATCTTTATACTTAATCACTGACATCTTTATACTTAATCACTGACATCTTTATACTTAATCACTGACATCTTTATACTTAATCACTGACATCTTTATACTTAATCACTGACATCTTTATACTTAATCACTGACGTCTTTATACTTAATCACTGACATCTTTATACTTAATCACTGACATCTTTATACTTAATCACTGACATCTTTATACTTAATCACTGACATCTTTATACTTAATCACTGACATCTTTATACTTAATCACTGACTTGTTTATACTTAATCACTGACATCTTTATACTTAATCACTGACGTCTTTATACTTAATAACTGACTTGTTTATACTTAATCACTGACATCTTTATACTTAATCACTGACATCTTTATACTTAATCACTGACGTCTTTATACTTAATCACTGACATCTTTATACTTAATCACTGACATCTTTATACTTAATCACTGACTTGTTTATACTTAATCACTGACATCTTTATACTTAATCACTGACATCTTTATACTTAATCACTGACGTCTTTATACTTAATTTACTGACATCTTTATACTTAATCACTGACGTCTTTATACTTAATCACTGACATCTTTATACTTAATCACTGACATCTTTATACTTAATCACTGACATCTTTATACTTAATCACTGACATCTTTATACTTAATCACTGACATCTTTATACTTAATCACTGACATCTTTATACTTAATCACTGACATCTTTATACTTAATCACTGACATCTTTATACTTAATCACTGACGTCTTTATACTTAATCACTGACATCTTTATACTTAATCACTGACATCTTTATACTTAATCACTGACATCTTTATACTTAATCACTGACATCTTTATACTTAATCACTGACATCTTTATACTTAATCACTGACTTGTTTATACTTAATCACTGACATCTTTATACTTAATCACTGACGTCTTTATACTTAATAACTGACTTGTTTATACTTAATCACTGACATCTTTATACTTAATCACTGACATCTTTATACTTAATCACTGACGTCTTTATACTTAATCACTGACATCTTTATACTTAATCACTGACATCTTTATACTTAATCACTGACTTGTTTATACTTAATCACTGACATCTTTATACTTAATCACTGACATCTTTATACTTAATCACTGACGTCTTTATACTTAATTTACTGACATCTTTATACTTAATCACTGACGTCTTTATACTTAATCACTGACATCTTTATACCTAATCACGAAAATAATGCTGAATCAGCAGGAGCTCTAGACTTGTTTTTTCTCCAGGGGTCTCGTGTATATATATACTGTATATAGTTATATATATATATATATATATATATTTTTAACTGATTTTCATTAGTTTACAGTAAACATTTTTGGCGTAAACTTGACTTTTCAAAATAAAACACCTTTACGGAGAGTATTAACCAGGGTATCAACTGAAAACGTTGTGATACCAAAACTAACGCACAAAAATAGACATAAATAATAAGTAGTTAAACAAGATGTTTTATATTTAGATTCTATTGATTCTATCTTCTTGTTAAAGATGTGCCACAAGTCAGTCTTGTTGTACGTTTTTACACAAGTAAAGAATAGTAAATAAAAAAAGATTCACCCCAAGTTTTTCCTGTGTCTGTGTAGCATGTTAGCATTTTAGCTTCTGTCACAAACTAGTTTAAAATATAAACTTGTTTAATTTTTTAATAATAATTCCTCTCGTCGAGGCTTCAATACAACAGGGACGTTACAGACGAGCAGTACGAAGGTATTTGGACGTTTTTAAGATTGTCTTTTGGACGAAGCAAAATGGTGAAGTTGAAAAAACTCTCTTAGTCGACATGAGGGTGAGTAGAAAAAGAGTGAATTTATAATTTTAGGTGAACCATCACACGATGCTCTTCCCTTGACTTGTCATGCGATGGATTTGTGCTACAAAGTCAAATCGTCCAAATGTCTCTTTGTAATGGAAGATCATGGAATCAGGCCAAAGCTAAACCAAAATCCCACCAGCTGTGCTGCGATGTGTGCGATGGACACGACTGACCCACATGTCGACTCTCGTCCCACTGGTTCTGAGGCAGCAGAAGCTAAATCATTGTTAGCCGCGAGCAGCTTCCACATGCTGGTGTTCAAACTCTGGTGCATCAGCGACTATTTTCTGATGCGACATATATTCCTGGTGCAGGCCTCGCAGCGGTCAGCACCTGTCTCTCCCCCCGACCGAAGCTTTAAAAAGGAGAGCGGCCGTAAATAATTCACGGGCGGTAATGAGTCACGGAGTAAATATAATCCTCGATACAATCGCTTCACGTTACATGAAGAAGTGAAGGTTCCTGAAGCGTCCAGTGAAAGAACTTCCTGAACCTTCAGCACATCCATCGTCTTTCATCTGCAACATCCTTGTCTCTCCTCCAGGGATTCGAACCAACGATGTGTCGCTGGAACCAGTTCTGACAGAAGTTATCGGACGACTATTTAGTGTTAAAAGTATTGATACACCCGTATATCGCAACGTTGTTTTTACGATCAGATGAGTGTGTTTGAATGTAAATATGATTGTCTTTGGTTTAAAAAGCTAATGAAAAAAAAGTGTGATCAAAAGTTGTCTTTCTTTTATCGCAAAAAAACTGTTTTATCGCCAGTACTAAGTATTCAGTCACAGTATTGTAAGTATTGATGGAATGTTATGCAGGAAGAACATTTATTCCAATTGAAAAATACGTTGAAGTTGTACTTAGTTCAATTTAAAAAATGGTTTTAATCTATTTAGCATCAGTTCTAGGACGCTTAAGGTCACGGCACCATTTGTAAAGTGTTTTACAATTTCAAGAAAAACTGTCTCTAAAAAATACTGGAATACTGTGAAAATATCACAGAAAAGAAGTTTAACAATGTAAACATGAAAGCAAACTTTGTCAAGTTATTTATAATATAAAGTTTGATGGGGATGTTCGTGTTTCCATGAACGACTTTACTTCATAACTTTTTTCTCCAAACCTCTCCATCTGTCTCTGGCTTCACTTGTGTGTAGATGTTTTGTGGACCTCTGACTGTGAGTCTGGACCACAGGTTGTGTTGTATTCTTGTTGCCGTGCTACACTGAAGTCCTCCGCTCCACCGACGTGTGACCTCAATGGCTTTCCAGGGTCTCCACGGACCCGTACGCCGGAGCGCGACGGACAAATGTGCGGTTAGATCCCGGCTGGTGTAGCTTCAGCGACACTAGAGGCCGATTCAAGAGCCGCCGCTCGAGATACGAGGCACTCGGTCCGTGAAGGCGTCGGAATTCCCGCCCACTGCCCGTGAATCCATCCGTGGATTTGTTTTACCTGCGAGCACGGAAGCATTCCGGAGCTCGGGGAGCGAAGCACCTGGTTCTGGAGAGAGGCTTCTCAGGGAGGTCAGTGCGGTTGGAATTCCATGTCGGTGTGAAAACACGAGGTTTGGGACGAGGTCGAGCTGCTTGTTAAGTCGTATTCCGACGACTTCAAATGTGCGTCTGATGTGGTCTGTGGTCCAATTACCTGATTGTCGCCATGACAGCCAAAATAAACGGCAGGTAAAAGTCGACACCTGGGAACGACGTCATGGCCAGATGTGCGCAATTACGTTGCAATTACAGCGAAGATGAATCGTCCGATCAGAAGAATGTGACTCGGCCGAGAAGGTCTGTCACTCAAAGTGTCCATTCCGTTGGAGAGACTCTGTGTTGGGGTGATTCCAAGAGTGGGATCCAGGGAACAAATGTCTGCTCGGCTTCTCTGGCTGAGGTTGTTTGGATCCAGTTCGTTGCTGAAGAACATTTTATTGCTTCTTTGTTCTGGTTTTTCTGTCACAAATTGCTGCTCATGGGCAGATTTGTTGTGGTCGCTGTGTTGGCCTGAGAAATATGTCTGACGGAGGAATGTGTTCTTCTCATGGATGAGTGGAAAGAGGGATGACCTCGGAAGGGTCCTGGCACACATCTGCCTCTCACCCCGTGTAGCTGGGATCGGCTCATAAACTCATAGACTTGTAATAAATATAATGAAAACCCTGAATGGGTTCTTTGGAGTAATAAGAACAATTAGCATCAAACCATCAAACCAGTTGTTTTTAAACTTACTAAACTTAATTTTATAAAAAACAAATATTATTGTGTACGGGAAACTATTTTCAGGAAAAATCAACATTTTTTTTCAAAGATTTGACCTTTCATGAGGAAATAATTCATTTAAAACCACATTAAAACATCTATTACGTCATTAATTTATTATATAAAGACTTAAAATGACAATGATTTAACAAAATAATCAATTAAATAAGGTAATAAAACACATATACAATAAAAAAAATGTAGAGAATATATTTCTATGAGGGACTTTTTTAAGGCGTGAGGAAGTAAAATAAATAAATAGTGTACATTTTTAATCCAAATTAAAAGATGATTTGATTAAAGCACAAAGTTCACTATCCTGGGGATTTTATAACAAAATGATTGAGAAAACATCGATGAATGAAAAAAGTTCTTGTAACATAGGTAACATGGTTAAAGAAAATAATATATTTCACATCTTTGAGTCTAAAAACACCTTGATTTGTTTATTTGATCCTCACAGTGAGTCTCAGGATTGAAGCTGAGATGTTTATGAACGTGTGACGTGAGTCTGCTGAGAGTAAACATGCAGCTGATCACACCTGTAACTGTGCAGCTCCTTCTCTGGCAGCTCAAGTAAACATGTTCCACCTGCAAGTCAAACACAGATCTGGTCAGAGCTCTCGCCTCACTCTTGCCTCACTCTTAACTCAGACCTCAGTCTTGCCTCACTCTTTACCTCACTCTTGCCTCACTCTTACTTCACTCTTACTTCACCCTTACATCACTCTTTCCTCACTCTTGCCTCACTCTTACTTCACCCTTACATCACTCTTTCCTCACTCTTGCCTCACTCTTACTTCACTCTTACTTCACCCTTACATCACTCTTTCCTCACTCTTGCCTCACTCTTACTTCACTCTTACCTCACTCTTACTTCACTCTTACCTCACTCTTACTTCACTCTTACTTCACCCTTACATCACTCTTTCCTCACTCTTGCCTCACTCTTACTTCACTCTTACTTCACCCTTACATCACTCTTTCCTCACTCTTGCCTCACTCTTACTTCACTCTTACTTCACCCTTACATCACTCTTTCCTCACTCTTGCCTCACTCTTGCCTCACTCTTACTTCACTCTTACTTCACCCTTACATCACTCTTTCCTCACTCTTACTTCACCCTTACATCACTCTTTCCTCACTCTTGCCTCACTCTTACCTCACTCTTGCCTCACTCTTTCCTCACTCTTTCTTCACTCTTACCTCACTCATGCCTCACTCCTGCCTCACTCTTGCCTCACTCTAACCTCACTCTTGCCTCACCCTTACTTCACTCTTACCTCACTCTTACTTCACCCTTACACCACTCTTACATCACTCTTGCCTCACTCTTACTTCACTCTTACCTCACTCTTACTTCACTCTTACCTCACTCATGCCTCACTCTTACCTCACTGTTGTGCTGTGCCAGAGTTTTTATTATGTTATCCAGAATATATAATAATATACAGTGATACTGTAGTAACAAGGATATACCCTGTATATTTAGTATTGTTGAGTACTTGACTCTGGTGTTGTGATAGTGTAGTAACAAGTATATATGTTTAGTATTGTCGAGTACTTGACTCTGGTGTTGTGATAGTGTAGTAACAAGTATATATGTGTAGTATTGTCCAGTACTTGACTCTGGTGTTGTGATAGTGTAGTAACAAGTATATATGTGTAGTATTGTCCAGTACTTGACTCTGGTGTTGTGATAGTGTAGTAACAAGTATATATGTGTAGTATTGTCGAGTACTTGACTCTGGTGTTGTGATAGTGTAGTAACAAGTATATATGTTTAGTATTGTCCAGTACTTGACTCTAGTGTTGTGATAGTGTAGTAACAAGTACAGTATGTGTAGTATTGTCCAGTACTTGACTCTAGTGTTGTGATAGTGTAGTAACAAGTATATATGTGTAGTATTGTCCAGTACTTGACTCTGGTGTTGTGATAGTGTAGTAACAAGTATATATGTGTAGTATTGTCCAGTACTTGACTCTGGTGTTGTGATAGTGTAGTAACAAGTATATATGTGTAGTATTGTCCAGTACTTCACTCTGGTGTTGTGATAGTGTAGTAACAAGTATATATGTGTAGTATTGTCCAGTACTAGACTCTGGTGTTGTGATAGTGTAGTAACAAGTATATATGTGTAGTATTGTCCAGTACTTCACTCTGGTGTTGTGATAGTGTAGTAACAAGTATATATGTGTAGTATTGTCCAGTGATAGACTCTGGTGTTGTGATAGTGTAGTAACAAGTATATATGTGTAGTATTGTCCAGTACTTGACTCTGGTGTTGTGATAGTGTATTAACAAGTATATATGTGTAGTATTGTCCAGTACTTGACTCTGGTGTTGTGATAGTGTAGTAACAAGTATATATGTGTAGTATTGTCCAGTACTTGACTCTGGTGTTGTGATAGTGTAGTAACAAGTATATATGTGTAGTATTGTCCAGTGATAGACTCTGGTGTTGTGATAGTGTAGTAACAAGTATATATGTGTAGTATTGTCCAGTACTTGACTCTGGTGTTGTGATAGTGTATTAACAAGTATATATGTGTAGTATTGTCCAGTACTTGACTCTGGTGTTGTGATAGTGTAGTAACAAGTATTATGTGTAGTATTGTCCAGTAGATTGTGTTGTTTATCTTTAATTGAGACTCAAAAATGAACAAACTGAATGAACAACAAACAATAATACAAATAAAATATGATTTAAAAAACAAATTTCTGAAGCTCGTGACACAGTTTTGTGAAGAAAACGTTGATCATCACGAGTGCAGATATTTTCTCACACACTGGTGTTGTGTGAAGCGCAGACAAAAGTGTCGAGTCGGCGGAGACGAAATAAAGTCTAATTACAGTCGAGTTCTTCTTGGCTCCGGCCAGAGTGTCCTGCGAAGCAGTTCCGCAGCTGTCACACACATCCCGGGCCCGCCACTGATGTGGGCCCGGCCAGACCCGCGACAAATGGGCCCAGACATGGAAGCCATTAAGAGAAGCTAAAAACAACATCCAAAGTACAGACTCGCTCTCCCGCAGCGCCGACACCGAGGGTTGCTTCGCTGCAGATCCGCACGTCAGGCCGAGAGACACCAGAGATCTCTGTGTTAACATGGAGTCTAATGGGTGAAGAAGCGAATGGTTGAGGTTCCGTGGTTAACCAGCGAGATATGGGAGGAGACCCGGGCGGCACTGGAAGTCGCGGTTTCCACACAAAAAAATTCCCATTGATTGTCTGGAGACTCCACAAGAAAGCATTAGAAAGCAATTCTTGAAAAATTCAACCATGTGAGGAATTTAACTCTTTACAGGATCCGGGTTTCTTTGGGTTTCTATCTGAGGGTCAAAGGTCAGTCGGCGGCACAGACCCGCCGCCCTGGCGGGAAAACATCGGCAGGATATTTGGTGTTTGTGTTTTTAGTCGGTTGAAAATAAACCACGTGGACGCCAGGTTCGGGGAAAATATCGTTAAGCGAACAAACGACGTGAATGTATTGATACGATGTCGTGAAAAGATATGGCAGTATTTACGTGTTTTTCTTACCAGCCTCGTCAATAACAGCATCAGAACCAACACTGTAAACTAACGCTCCAGGTTCAAGTCGAGTTCAAGTATACAAACTTGAAACTAGTGAACAACCTCTTTACATTTTTAAAAACTCTGAAACAAAGTGAAACAAATGTGTTGTTTTCTAAAACAATTAAAAGAAAATATTGAACAAAATGACAATTTCCTGATTGAACTTCACATGACCCTGAAACAAATGTACAAACTATGAAAAGAAATTCAATTTCAACTGCATCATTTTCTGAAACACAATAACAAAAATGTTGTTTCCTGATACAAATTGCAATCTCTCAAACAACATTTTCTGAAAACAAATGTGTTGTTTTCTAAAACAATTTTACAAAAATGTTGAACAAAATCACAATTTCCTGATACAAATTTACAAAATCCTACAACGAATGTACAAACTATGAAAAAAAACAAACATTTTGAACTGTATCATTTTCTGAAACATAAAAACAAATATATTAAACACAATAAAAATTTCCTGAAACAAATGTTTCGTTTTCTTACACAATTTTACAAAAATATTGTAAAAAATTACAATTTCCAGATAGAAACGTATACAATCTTGAAACTAGTGTACAACTTTGTAAACAAAATAACATTTTCAAACACAAATGTGTCGTTTTCCAAAACAATAACAGCATCAGAACCAACACTAAAAAGGTTCAAGTCTTCGCTCCACGACTCTCCGGGAAAACATCCCGAAAACAGGTCGGACTCCGACGTACGATCAAACGAGACTTGAAATCAAAGCGTCCATCAGAGCGACACAAAAACAACCCCCCCCCCCTCCTGGATCGCATTAGGAATGTTTCAATATTTGTTTTAGTCATTGAGGGACCGTGTGTTGCTGCGCTCGCATGTGCGCACATCACGACTCTCTCGCACAAGCCTCTTTTGTTCCAGTGTTTGTGCGACTGTAATTGTGTGGCGAGGCTGCTTATCTAACCTCACCCTGTTCGAATCATGTCATATTTAGACTCGTCTGCCGCTCCGTCCTCCGGCTCTTTTCCGAGAGAGCGCCGGGTCTTTGAGGGCTTTATGGGATCCAGCTGCTCCCGGAGTTCCTGTATCGTGACCCGATCGCTGCCAAACCATTGAGTCAGACACGTCCAGCGCCCGGAACACGAGACGCTTTTAGGATTATTTATTAGTTAAGAACCGATCACGATAATAACTATATTTTTATTTTCTCGTATTTAATTTATATTAAATGTTTGTTTATATCAGGGCTGCTTGATATTGGAAATATGTGCAATATTCGATGTCTTGAATTGCGATATCGATATTAAAGCGATGTTTTTTTTCTTTTACCTAAAAATGTAGCCTTGAGTACTGTAGTGTAGGTCCGGGTGTTTAGAGAAGAAAATTTTGCGATATTTCCTTTTCGTTTATTTCCGCGCTTTGGTGTCGACATAATCGTATAAAAATATCTCTTATAACACTCGGACTGCATCGGTTTCCCGCCAAAACTGAGCGACATCAGAGAGGAACCGCCGGCGCGTCGTGATATCACCAAATCAATAATAAAACCTTGTACACGCACACATAACACTTTATAAATGACGCTAACAACTTAGCTCGTTAGCATACGGTGAAGACGGACACATAACACTTTATAAATGACGCTAACAACTTAGCTTGTTAGCATACGGTGAAGACGGACACATAACACTTTATAAATGACGCTAACAACTTAGCTCGTTAGCATACGGTGAAGACGCACACATAACACTTTATAAATGACGCTAACAACTTAGCTCGTTAGCATACGGTGAAGACGGACAGGTTTGTTTGGAAGTTCACGATCCTATAAGAAAACAACTGAGACGAGATGAAAAGTTCTTACAATATGTTGCTTTAACAAAGGAGGTTGAAAGAGACGAGTGACTGGATCACTAGTGTTTGACTAGATCATAAGTTAGTATTACTTCACTGGATCACTAATGTTTGACTAGATCATAAGTTAATATTACTTCACTGGATCACTAGTGTTTGACTAGATCATAAGTTAGTATTACTTCACTGGATCACTAGTGTTTGACTAGATCATAAGTTAGTATTACTTCACTGGATCACTAGTGTTTGACTAGATCATAAGTTAGTATTACTTCACTGGATCACTAGTGTTTGACTAGATCATAAGTTAGTATTACTTCACTGGATCACTAGTGTTTGACTAGATCATAAGTTAGTATTACTTCACTGGATCACTAGTGTTTGACTAGATCATAAGTTAGTATTACTTCACTGGATCACTAGTGTTTGACTAGATCATAAGTTAGTATTACTTCACTGGATCACTAGTGTTTGACTAGATCATAAGTTAGTATTACTTCACTGGATCACTAGTGTTTGACTAGATCACAAGTTAGTATTACTTCACTGGATCACTAGTGTTTGACTAGATCATAAGTTAGTATTACTTCACTGGATATACTGAGCCAAAACGCGTCGCCATAGCAACCGAGCCTAACAAGCTGCGCTGAACAGTTCACAGACGGACGGAGACGTAAACAACAACGAGACATAGAAGTACAAATTGACAACTTTACAGAACGTGACTCTGATTGATCAAAGTGTGCATTTAATAAATGATTGATTTATACAATAAAAAATGATAAATTATCACATGTTTTCCATATGCATATACAATATTAACATTATCAATACCAAAGTACTGCGAACGATCTAATTCCGACTTTTCTCAAATCAAAAACTTCGGGGAAAGGTTTCATGTTCACAATCCTGTTATTCAGCAGATGTTGAACATGAAACTCAAACCTTCCGCCGATGCTTCTGTGATCAGTCGCCTCAGACCCACGTCGACCATCAACTGTTTGAATCTCATGTTCATGTTTGAGAGATAAACAGTTATTTACTGATCGCAGCAGGAGGTCTACACGTCTAGAACTGCTGATGAAAGCCTCGTTTTCATGGTGTTTCCTCAACAGAGAGTCTGTGAACCACGACCAGGTGAAGCTCTGGGTCAAAACATGGTTCATGTAGAACATTGTGTGAAAGTGGTTTGAGTGACTGTCGCGACTTCAGCCTGAGCTTGTTGTCGTCAGACTGAGCCTTCTTCAAATTCCTCATGGTCCAGTCCCTGCAGGTGACCACAGTCTTCTCCTCCGCCTTCCAACCCCTCGACTTCGGTGATAAAAAAGTACCAGCGTTAAGGAATATGATCCGTGCTCGACCGTAAACGGGTAATAAACGGTTATAAAGGGTAATGATCAGTCCAAACCCACTTAGAACAAACACTAATGGTTTGAGTTGAAGAGTTTTTATCGTCTTAAGGACCATAGATCTACTGACTCCTTCAAGAAACATCTGTGTTTGATGATCTACTGACTCCTTCAAGAAACATCTGTGTTTGATGATCTACTGACTCCTTCAAGAAACATCTCTGTGTTTGATGATCTACTGACTCCTTCAAGAAACATGTGTTTGATGATCTACTGACTCCTTCAAGAAACATGTGTTTGATGATCTACTGACTCCTTCAAGAAACATCTGTGTTTGATGATCTACTGACTCCTTCAAGAAACATCTGTGTTTGATGATCTACTGACTCCTTCAAGAAACATGTGTGTTTGATGATCTACTGACTCCTTCAAGAAACATCTGTGTTTGATGATCTACTGACTCCTTCAAGAAACATCTGTGTTTGATGATCTACTGACTCCTTCAAGAAACATCTGTGTTTGATGATCTAGTGACTCCTTAATCTTAAACAAATGTACAATTTCTCAAACAATTAAAAAAAATATTGAACAATATTACAATTTCCTGATAGAAACGTATACAATCTTGAAACTAGTGTACAACCTCTTAAACAAAATTACACTTTCAAAAACAAATGTTTCATTTTCTAAAACAATTTACAAAAAATATTGAACAAAATTACAATTTCCTGATACAAATTTACATAATCCTGAAACAAATGTAAGTAAGTAAGTAAGTAAGTAATATTTATTTATATAGCGCTTTTCCAGACCAGGGTCACAAAGCGCTTAAACAATCAAAACAATACTCAAAAAAGTACATACTTTAAAGATCAAGATAATACTGAGAACAACACAGGAGTTCGAGAAATTCAAGGAAAAGCCTGAACAAATAGAAACGTCTTAAGATGTTTCTTAAAGGAGTCAGTAGATCATCAAGAGCAAAGAGAGAGAAGATCGTTCCAAAGCTTAGGAGCAACAGCCTGAAAAGATTTCTCTCCTCTGGTCCTGAGCCGTGTGCGTGGAACCATAAGTAGATTCTGATCCACAGACCTCAGAGCCCGAGCTGGGGTGTAAGGCTGGATCAGATCAGTGATGTAAGGAGGAGTCTGACCATGAATAGATCTGAAAGTAAGAACCAGAATTTTAAAGTTGATCCTGAAAGAAACTGGAAGCCAGTGAAGAGTTTTAAGGACCGGAGAAATGTGAGTTCTTCTACTTGAGCGGCTCAGAATTCTCGCTGATGTACAAACTCTAAAACAAAATTACATTTCCCTGAAACATAACTTCCCTTCCATTTATTTCCAGGTGTACATTTGTTTGAATTAAAGTTATATTTGAAATTATAGTTCGTAAACAAACAGTTTGAATATCAGTTGTTTTTTAATGATATAAAATACTCAACACGAAGTGAATACAACTTTAATATCTGATACCAGCAGCATTATGACCATCTGTGCTCAATCTAACACCAACTCAACTTTTCTAAAACTAATATTTTCCGTCTCTACTGCCCTTTTTGGAACTTTTCTTGTGGGTCATTCCCTCTGGGAAGGATTTTCTTGGCCTCCCATCCCACTTCTGACACCATATGATGGAGTCTCTCCCAGCGTCTGTGTATAAAAGAAGTAAACGAAGGTGGTTTGTAAAAGTCATCAACGGTTGTCGTGACGACGGCGGTTAATGATTCAGCCTGGAGTGAGTCGTCTGGTTAAACATCTCAACTCTCAAGGTGAGGATTCTTCACTAAAAGCAAACAGATCGCGGGTTAATGAAGGAGAAGAAACAGTCGAGGGAAGACAAGACGCTCCAGTGTTTAACCAACAGCAGACGTGTTCGAGAGCAACAAGGCCTCCACAAATGTTCCCCCTGCCAGATCGTTCGCTCCGTACATCCATAGTTGAAGACGCAGTCATGCGTGAGCTTCACCCCCTGCTGAGCGAGAGCTTTTTCTCCTTCTTCCTCCTCTGGCTTTATTACCCCGAGCCCCCCCGAGCCCCCCGAGCCCCCCCGAGCCCGGTCCAGTTAAACCTGCTAAGTGTGTAACGGTCATAAAAGAAACCAGACGGAGACCTCTAGGGGCTGCTCTGGTGAAGATGCCAGTTTGACACATTTACCAACTGAAATGAGGTCAGCGCCGGTTTGAGAGCTTTTGTGTTGGTGAAGGTTGTAGGTTCGATTCCCGACATCTGGTCATCAGAACCTGTCACATGTTCCTCTCGATCTTGGCTACTGTCCCTGATCGTTGTGCCGAGATCTGATGCCGTGTTTGGCGACGTCAGGTAAGAACATTCCTCGCTGCCAGAAGGTGGGTCTGGTGCCAGAAGGTGGGTCTGGTGCCAGAAGGTGGGTCTGGTGCCATCAGGACCCGGGCGAGGTTCTGGAGGCGTCTGAGCCGGTCCCTCCTCTCGCGGCTGCGATGCATGACTGGCGTCTAATGGGGGGTTTTCAAAAAAAAATCCTCCTGATTCTCCGTCTGATGCTCAGGCTTGTCTCTGACGGTCAGGTATGTCTGCGCCGCCGCTTCCAGTCCAGCTTTCATCGAGATCAGTTTCCCAGTATTTTTAGAAGCAGATGCCGGGACGTCGTCCAAGTTTGGGAATTTCATCAAAAGGACGGAGGAAGGAAAACTAAAAATACCGGAGGGTTAGGTTCGGATCTACGATGGTTCCGATCACTAGTGTTTCCATGAGAAGATACTTTGATAAACATGACAAACGTGGACAGAAACACTTCAGTCGGTGACGGTTCTGAGCGAACAGACTGTTGTGTTTACAGTAAACTCACTGATCCATCTGAGACGTGATGATTTATGGTGAACTCCACTTCATCTCTTGAGATCAGGGACTCCTGGAACTGGATCACACTCTTAAGAGACTTCAGGTCGACTTCTACACTGGATTGGATGTTTGTTGTGTCTGTACTTTACAATATATATTTTTTTATTAGCCAATAGCATCAGAATATGTCCAAACGTCAGCTTTAAAAGATGCGGAAGTCACTGTATCCTCTCGTCCTCAGTCGTCACTCGGACCTCACAGGATTTCCAACTTCATGTTTTATTGCTAACCTGATCGATAACATACTTTAGCTTTTAACTCAGTGGAACAGCAGGTGGCAGTAGCATTCTCTAGCTTTCTGGCAAAAAATACAAGCAAACACCGAGATAAATCTTCAACTTATCTTTGGATCCAGATGGTTATTCTAAACATCAGCAAACCTTAACCAAAACTAGGAGCGTGTATTTTCAAGAATGTGTTGATAGGTATCACGAGACAACATTACCATATACTGTGATATAAAGTGATAATGTAGTAACAAGGATATATGTGTAGTATTGTCCAGTACTTGACTCTGGTGTTGTGATAGTGTAGTAACAAGTATATATGTGTTGTATTGTCCAGTACTTGACTCTGGTGTTGTGATAGTGTAGTAACAAGTATATATGTGTAGTATTGTCCAGTACTTGACTCTGGTGTTGTGATAGTGTAGTAACAAGTATATATGTGTAGTATTGTCCAGTACTTGACTCTGGTGTTGTGATAGTGTAGTAACAAGTATATATGTGTAGTATTGTCCAGTACTTGACTCTGGTGTTGTGATAGTGTAGTAACAAGTATATATGTGTAGTATTGTCCAGTACTTGACCCTGGTGTTGTGATAGTGTAGTAACAAGGATATATGTGTAGTATTGTCCAGTACTTGACTCTGGTGTTGTGATAGTGTAGTAACAAGTATATATGTGTAGTATTGTCCAGTACTTGACTCTGGTGTTGTGATAGTGTAGGAACAAGTATATATGTGTAGTATTGTCCAGTACTTGACTCTGGTGTTGTGATAGTGTAGTAACAAGTATATATGTGTAGTATTGCCGAGTACTTGACTCTGGTGTTGTAGTATTTTCAGACCACATGACTCTTGATGAAGTCGTAACTGCTTTCATTTGTTTTTAAACCAAAATATGTCCAAAAATCAGCTTTAAGAGCTGCTGGACTCACTGTATCCTCTCGTCCTCAGTCATCCCCGGGATCTCCCTGGACTTGAGCTGAAGAGGACATAATGACTGCTGCCATCTAGTGGCTGGAATATTCAAGATTCTTCTGTGCATCCTTAGTTTTTTTTTTATGGGTTACTTTTTTTGGGTTAAAAAAGATTGAATACCATGTAGAGTTAGAGCAGCTTCATCAAACTGTCCGATGAACGGCTGGAAAGACAGATCAGTCTTGAATCATGGATATTATTATTTTGTCTGAAGGTTGCAAAGATCTAAAGATTCAGAAAATACATCATATCGACTAGTATTAAAAAAACAAGCTGGACAATTCCCTGCTACATGAAAGATACAAAAGAGTCAAATCCCACTTGATTATTTGGACTTGAATCTACATTTTAAAGTATGAACAGTGTTTCTACGTGAATGTATGCCAAAAACGTTGCAGATTTGTGACCTTTATGACCTCGTCCCATTCATTCATTATGGGAAATATCTCACAGTTTTTCATAGTGAAGCTGCTAAGTGGCTATGCTAACACTTGAACACAATTTTGTGTTGATTTGGATGAACATGTCTTTTACTTTGATCTTCTAACTGAGTTAAATCTTGGTTACGGCTTCAGAAGTACCATCGTCTGACCTCGATATGATCCTATAGGATTTATTAAGCTTACGATATGATTCAATATACAGTATTTTCCGGACTATAAGTGTCTCCAGAGTACAAGTCGCTCCAGCCATAAAATGCATAATAAAGAAGGAAAAAACATATATAAGTCGCACTGGAGTATAAGTCGCATTTTTGGGGGAAATTGATTTGATAAAATCCAACACCAAGAACAAACATGTCATCTTGAAAGACAATTTAAAATAAAAATAGAGGCACCAACAGAATAATTGTACGTTACGTTACATGAACTGAGAACCTGGTATGTTAACATAACATATGAAGAGTTATTCAGAGAACTATAGCATAAATAACTAACTAGTTTACCAAACCATCCGTGTAACTCCAAATAACTCTTCATCCTCGTGTCACTTTTAAACAACTAACTAACTCCGGAGGTAGAAGATGCTTCCTCTTCTACGTGGAAATGATCAACACAGGCCTAGAGCGCCCTCTGGCGGTTTAGTGTGAAAATAACATGTGAAATGATATACTGGTAATAATGTGTTAATAATTTCACACATAAGTCGCTCCAGAGTATAAGTCGCACCCCCGGACAAACTATGAAAAAAACTGCGACTTATAGTCCAGAAAATACGGTAAATGTTAATTAACTTGCGTAATTCAACTGCAGACACGTAACAGTGCTGCTATCTAGTGGAGGCAAGTTCAATTGCAACACAAAAATCAACAAACACTGTGAGTATGTACATGTTAATTGTAATTAAAACATCAAATTATTAAGAAAGATACTTTGCACAGTTAGTTAGCGATCCTTGTGTATCGTTGTAACCACTTATGTTACATAATCTCAGGTTTAAATGTAATCTCCGGGTCAGAAAATGACTTTGATCTCGACAGACGTGACTCGACTGGTGTTTCTCACAAGTGTGTTGGAGTCCAAGTGTTGGAATGTGAGTCCAGGTCCATAAATACGACGTGGACTCTCCCTCAGGGACCGGGTTTATTCATAATAGGTCCGCTGGAGCGGGATTGATCCGAGGAAGCGGAACATTCGAGACGAATGTCTTTCGCTGAATCTCTGGCGAGATGTTTGCCATGTGTGCGAGCAGATGCTCCTCCTGAACCCGGATCACCTCGCGTTACCTTCCGCCGCGTCCGTGGTCGACACCTGAGCGGCGTCTCGTGTGACGTCTCGCTCTGGATCAACAGGTGTCGCTTCCTGCCGGAGAAAACAAACTTTCATCTGCAGGAATGACAAACGACTCTGGGCCCAAACAGATGTTTTGACCCAAAAAAAGAGAGTTTTTCCATCGTTTTTTCTTCTTTTTTTCCATCGGCTACAGACATGGTCGGACCAGAATGGAAATGAGATTGTGTCGGGTCACAGCTGTGAGCCTCGGCTCCGGTCGTGCCGAGTCTGAAATAGATGCGGTCGGGCTGTGTTTGTTGGCCGGAGCCGGCGCTGGTGTCGGTCCACACGTGTCAGGTTGAGGAAAAAGGAAAAAAAGGCGCTGGTTCAGGAGCAGAGAAGTGGGTTACGGAGACGTCGCCGGGTCAGCGCAGGGAAAAAAGATCTGTGATCAGAAAAAGTGTGGAAAGCATTAGGAGCCGTTTCAGATCGAAGGATAATAAAAGGAGAAAAAAAGAATCTGGCAGAAAGTTTTGCTGCAACATCTGGTTCTGAATCCAGACTCGAGAGAAACTGACGACGATCCTGTGAACACGTTCATCACATGATGAGCTCGACGACATCTTGAATTAAATGATATATTTATAACAATTATACGACACTTTTTATACCAGTAAATGTTGTGAAACACAGGCAAATTATTAAAGATTCTATTTTAAAAGTAAGTGTATTTTAATACACAGTGCTTTTCCTACAGTACAACTTATAGTCTAAGAATATATAGTCAAATTGAGGACTTTTATTAAAACAAAAATTTTATTTTATTTATTGTTAGTTTGCGTTAATATTTACAGAAAGTGCAACAAATATTATTACAACTTTTAATTTATATTAAAAAAATTGTATTTAATAATTTATAAAATAACAATATATTTGTGTCAAGCTACTCTTTCTCTATAAGTTTTACTACGTAAACACATTTTTGACTGGAAAACAAACTCATATTTTCAATGTGAAAATATCTAAGAAAAAAAACAAGCGTAACAAATTATGAAGTTAAGTTTATGTAATTATTAAGGTTAGTTTTCTAAGAATCTCTGTCTTCACAATAACATGTAAATTAAACTTCAAAGAGAAAGAAAATGGCTAAATACAAATATTGAGTCAGATTTTATTAAATGTTTTAAAGCTTTTTTTTAAATAATTAAAAGTGTTTATTATTTTGATCATCGACTGGACGATACGTTTATGTTTCCACAGTTAAAATAAATAAATAGAAAAATAAGCTTTAGACAAATGTGAAGTAAGATATTTGTAAATGATTTAGAACTTTATAATAATTAAAAAATAATGTGTTTTTGTGTATTGACTGGACAATAAGTTCATATTTTCAACATGAAAATCTCTCAGAATTCTATTTAAAAAAAAAAATCTAATCAAAGTATGAAGGCAGATCTACGTCAACTGTTGAGGTTAGTTTTCTAAGAATCTCTGTCTTCACAATAAAATGTAAATTAAACCTCACAGAGAAAAAAATGGCTAAATACAAATATTGAATCAGATTTTATTGAATGTTTTAAATCTTTTTTTAATAATTAAAAATGTTATTATTTAGATCATCGACTGGACGATACATTTGTGTTTCCAAAGTTAAAATAAATACAGACTTGAAAGAGAAAAAGAAGCTTTAGACAAATGTGAAGTAAGATATTTGTAAATGATTTAGAACTTCATAATAATTAAAAAATAATGTGTTTTTGTGTATTTACTGGACAATAAGTTCATATTTTCAATGTGAAAATATCTAAGGAAAAAAAAAACAAGCGTAACAAATCATGAAGTTAAATTTATGTCAATTATTAAGGTTAGTTTTCTAAGAATCTCTGTCTTCACAATAACATGTAAATTAAACTTCAAAGAGAAAAAAAATGGCTAAATACAAATATTGAATCAGATTTTATTAACCGTTTAAAGCTTTTTTTAATAATTAAAGATGTTATTATTTAGATCATCGACTGGACGATACATTTGTGTTTCCACAGTTAAAATAAATAAAGAAAAAAAGAAGCTTTAGACAAATGTGAAGTAAGATATTTGTAAATGATTTAGAACTTTATAATAATTAAAAAATAATGTGTTTTTGTGTATTTACTGGACAATAAGTTCATATTTTCAATGTGAAAATATCTAAGGAAAAAAAAACAAGCGTAACAAATCATGAAGTTAAATTTATGTCAATTATTAAGGTTAGTTTTCTCAGAATCTCTGTCTTCACAATAACATGTAAATTAAACTTCAAAGAGAAAAAAAATGGCTAAATACAAATATTGAATCAGATTTTATTAACCGTTTAAAGCTTTTTTTAATAATTAAAAATGTTATTATTTATATCATCGACTGGACGATACATTTGTGTTTCCACAGTTAAAATAAATAAAGAGAAAAAGAAGCTTTTAAGATATTTGTAAATGATTTAGAACTTTATAATAATTAAAAAATAATGTGTTTTTGTGTATTGACTGGACAATAAGTTCATATTTTCAATGTGAAAATATCTAAGGAAAAAAAAAACAAGCGTAACAAATCATGAAGTTCAATTTATGTCAATTATTAAGGTTAGTTTTAGTTAGTTTAGGTTAGTTAAGAATCTCTGTCTTCACAATAACATGTAAATTAAACTTCAAAGAGAAAAAAAATGGCTAAATACAAATATTGATTAATAAGAGAAAAAGAAGCTTTAGACAAATGTGAAGTAAGATATTTGTAAATGATTTAAAACTGTATAATAATTAAAAAATAATGTGTTTTTGTGTATTTACTGGTAAATAAGTTCAGAATTGTATTTAAAAAAATCATCTAATCAAAGTATGAAGTCAGATCTACGTCAACTGTTGAGGTTACTAAGAATAGAAAGTTCTTCCGGACAATAAATGTTTGTTTCCAGATTAAAAGCGTGGATTAATCTGTGGATCTGTGTCAGACTCCATTGAAGCGACTGGTTCTCTCTGCTCGGCTTCATATCTGTGTCAGCGACAGGACGTCCTGCTGAGGAGGTGAACTCGGGCCGGTGGTAACAAAGAGGCGGCGGGTCTGTGGCGGGTCTGTGGCGGGTCTGTGGCGGGCGGGGGGGCAACACTGACCCACCTGGTGACCGTGGAATGATTCATTAATCCCGACTCGCTCGTGAAAGACGTGTCTTCACTCGTCGCCTGCAGTGACAGCATCAGATGTTATCTGAAGGTTTATTAAGAGACGTCCACATCTGTCGCACACGTTAATGCTCGCCGCCTCACCAGGTAATAACCAGAGGTTTAACTTACATAACCGCGTCACTCGACACCTTGTTTTTACGCTCGTTTTCAGCACGACACCGAAAAGAGCCCGATATATGTCACTTCCTGTGTCACTCTAGACGACGCCTCGTGTTACTGACCGGCCGTGACATGATCTTTTTATTAACACTTAATTTAAAATGTCATGCATGTGTCAAGTTACCAACGTTTGTCTCGACATTCACCCACAGAGCTGCAGACTTGAACCTCTTTTGCACCTTTGTTTATTGTCTGGTTATATTCAGGGATCGACCTTCAGTTCAAACAGTAGAAATAAATCAAAGTGTGTGTTTTACTTAATTTCACTAGTTTACTTGTTTGTTTTTAAGAGTAAATTTGACTAAAACGATCGCATGATAATGTTACTCCAAAGAAAATACCATCTTTTTTCGTAACAAATAAAATTCCAGACAGTAATAATCAATAGAACAACAATAAAATAGTTATCGTTATCTTATTTTTTTGTGGCCTGGTGATAGATGGTTACGATAGTTATGAGAGGAACAAGAGTTACGATAAAGTTACACGAGTAACGAGAATTACAAAAGTTATGAGTGTTTCGAGAGTTGAGCGAGTTACGAGAGGAACACGAATAACGAGCGTGACGATAGTTACTATAGTTCTGAGAGTAACGAGATTTACGAGAGTTACGATAGTTACAATAGTTCTGAGAGTTACGAGATTTACGAGAGTTACAATAGTTCTGAGAGTAACGAGATTTACGAGAGTTACGATAGTTACTATAGTTCTGAGAGTTACGAGATTTACGAGAGTTACAATAGTTCTGAGAGTAACGAGATTTACGAGAGTTACGATAGTTACTATAGTTCTGAGAGTTACGAGATTTACGAGAGTTACAATAGTTCTGAGAGTAACGAGATTTACGAGAGTTACGATAGTTACTATAGTTCTGAGAGTTACGAGATTTACGAGAGTTACGATAGTTACAATAGTTCTGAGAGTTACGAGATTTACAATAGTTCTGAGAGTTACGAGATTTACGATCGTTTCAATAGTTCTGAGAGTAACGAGAGTTACAATAGTTCTGAGAGTAACAAGATTTACGAGAGTTACGATAGTTACTATAGTTCTGAGAGTAACGAGAGTTACAATAGTTCTGAGAGTAACACGATTTACGAGAGTTACGAGAGTTACGATAGTTTCAATAGTTCTGAGAGTAACGAGATTTACGAGAGTTACGATAGTTACAATAGTTCTGAGAGTTACGAGATTTACGAGAGTTACAATAGTTCTGAGAGTAACGAGATTTACGAGAGTTACGATAGTTACTATAGTTCTGAGAGTTACGAGATTTACGAGAGTTACGATAGTTACAATAGTTCTGAGAGTTACGAGATTTACAATAGTTCTGAGAGTTACGAGATTTACGATCGTTTCAATAGTTCTGAGAGTAACGAGAGTTACAATAGTTCTGAGAGTAACGAGATTTACGAGAGTTACGATAGTTACTATAGTTCTGAGAGTAACGAGATTTACGAGAGTTACGATAGTTACAATAGTTCTGAGAGTTATGAGATTTACGATCGTTTCAATAGTTCTGAGAGTAACGAGAGTTACAATAGTTCTGAGAGTAACGAGATTTACGAGAGTTACGATAGTTACTATAGTTCTGAGAGTTACGAGATTTACGATCGCTTCAATAGTTCTGAGAGTTACAAGACTTACAATAGCTCTGAGAGTAACGAGATTTACGAGAGTTACGATAGTTACTATAGTTCTGAGAGTAACGAGATTTACGATCGTTTCAATAGTTCTGAGAGTTACGAGATTTACGAGAGTTACGATAGTTACAATAGTTCTGAGAGTTACGAGATTTACGAGAGTTACGATAGTTACTATAGTTCTGAGAGTTACGAGATTTACGAGAGTTACGATAGTTACAATAGTTCTGAGAGTTACGAGATTTACGATCGTTTCAATAGTTCTGAGAGTTACTAGAGTTACAATAGTTCTGAGAGTAACGAGATTTACGAGAGTTACGATAGTTACTATAGTTCTGAGAGTAACGAGATTTAGAATAGTTACAATAGTTCTGAGATTTACGATAGTTTCAATAGTTCTGAGAGTTACGAGAGTTACAATACTTACGAGGTTAACGTGATTTACAAGAGTTACGATAGTGACGGTGGTTCTGAGAGTAATGACAGTTACAAAACTTCCGAGAGTTACGGGAGTTACGCGTTCATTTTCCTGCATGTAACCACTCAAGAGTGTTTTCCCCTCAAAATTCAACCAGCACCTGAAAGCAGAGCTCAAGGGCACCTGAGCAGTGGTTCAATCCAAACATAGACTAGATTCACCTGCTCATAGTTCAGGAGTTATGACAGCTCCTCTCTAAAATATTCACGTGACTTACGGAGGGCAAGAAAATGTATTTGACAAACACGCACTCGGCTGCGGTGCTGAGTTCACTGAGCGGGGGTGAGACAAAGCAAACGCGATGTTGGAACGACATGTGATTCTAGAAAGAGAGTCAATGATTTTATTTCAGGTATTTCATTTGAGGAATGTTTCCTACGAGCTAAAAACACTGGACTGTTTGAATATTTGAAGAAATAATGTTGTAACATTTTTCTTTGTCTCCATTTGAACTGAAGTCAAAAACATGTTGAATATTGTGGAACAACGAAAGATAAAAGCCGAGATTCTACGGCAAAATAAAAGTGTAGTTAAAAGGGGTTCAGATCCAGTTTCTCATGACAGCAGCAGCTGTTGAGTCCAGTAGTCGTTCGCTAGAGTCTCCACTGACCCACTTCTGAGTCACACATGGAGCTCCAGGTACAACAAGCACTTCCTGTCTGGAGACACACTTGATATACTTCTGATAATGAGGACATATTTGTTCTTCCCTCTGTGTGGCCCGGTCTGATCTTCATCATCATCATCGTCGTCTCCATCTGTCTTCAATCTCAACATCCGCAGGAACAGATTCATTAATGCAGTCCAGAGCTTCTCTCACCTGCATTCCTGCCTAATGGTTTCCACCTGAGGCGCCATCGGCTCGCCTCGACCCCGCGGTGACCTTTAGAGGAGGAGAGGAAACCAGAGTGACATGTCGTCGTCATGGTAACCAGGAAGCATCAGACGTTAGATTTATATTCTCGAAAACATCACGTCTTGTTCTTCACTTTACTTTCTTATCCTTGAATGAATCTTGATGTAAACACACAAGAAACATAGTTTCATAGAATGAGCCAGAAAATGGACAAAAGGACAAAATGTCGATTTTCTTTTTTAACCTGATTGTATCGACATTCTTTTGTTTTATTATTTCAATTATATATATATATATATATAAATATATATATATATATATATGTGTGTGTTTTTATGGTTTATGTGAAAAATAAAATAATTAGATTTTATTCTATTTACATTTAAATATTTACATTTGTTCATTTTTGTGTTGCAATTGTTGCAATGCTGCAACAAAACTACACATATATACTTGTTACTGCACTATCACAACACCAGAGTCAGGTACTCCACAATACTACACATATATACTTGTTACTACACTATCACAACACCAGAGTCAAGTACTGGACAATACTACACATATATACTTGTTACTACACTATCACAACACCAGAGTCAAGTACTGGACAATACTACACATATATACTTGTTACTACACTATCACAACACCAGAGTCAAGTACTGGACAATACTACACATATATACTTGTTACTACACTATCACAACACCAGAGTCAAGTACTGGACAATACTACACATATATACTTGTTACTACACTATCACAACACCAGAGTCAAGTACTGGACAATACTACACATATATACTTGTTACTACACTATCACAACACCAGAGTCAAGTACTGGACAATACTACACATATATACTTGTTACTACTGTATCACAACACCAGAGTCAAGTACTGGACAATACTACACATATATACTTGTTACTACACTATCACAACACCAAAGTCAGGTACTCCACAATACTACACATATATACTTGTTACTACACTATCACAACACCAAAGTCAGGTACTCCACAATACTACACATATATACTTGTTACTACACTATCACAACACCAGAGTCAAGTACTGGACAATACTACACATATATACTTGTTACTACACTATCACAACACCAAAGTCAGGTACTCCACAATACTACACATATATACTTGTTACTACACTATCACAACACCAAAGTCAGGTACTCCACAATACTACACATATATACTTGTTACTACACTATCACAACACCAGAGTCAAGTACAGGACAATACTAAACATATATACTTGTTACTACACTATCACAACACCAGAGTCAAGTACTGGACAATACTACACATATATACTTGTTACTACACTATCACAACACCAGAGTCAAGTACTGGACAATACTACACATATATACTTGTTACTACACTATCACAACACCAGAGTCAAGTACTGGACAATACTACACATATATACGTGTTACTACACTATCACAACACCAGAGTCAAGTACTGGACAATACTACACATATATACGTGTTACTACACTATCACAACACCAGAGTCAAGTACTGGACAATACTACACATATATACTTGTTACTACACTATCACAACACCAAAGTCAGGTACTCCACAATACTACACATATATACTTGTTACTACACTATCACAACACCAGAGTCAAGTACAGGACAATACTACACATATATACTTGTTACTACACTATCACAACACCAGAGTCAAGTACTGGACAATACTACACATATATACTTGTTATTACACTATCACAACACCAGAGTCAAGTACTGGACAATACTACACATATATACTTGTTACTACACTATCACAACACCAGAGTCAAGTACTGGACAATACTACACATATATACTTGTTACTACACTATCACAACACCAGAGTCAAGTACTGGACAATACTACACATATATACTTGTTACTACACTATCACAACACCAGAGTCAAGTACTGGACAATACTACACATATATACTTGTTACTACACTATCACAACACCAGAGTCAAGTACTGGACAATACTACACATATATACTTGTTACTACACTATCACAACACCAAAGTCAGGTACTCCACAATACTACACATATATACTTGTTACTACACTATCACAACACCAAAGTCAGGTACTCCACAATACTACACATATATACTTGTTACTACACTATCACAACACCAGAGTCAAGTACTGGACAATACTACACATATATACTTGTTACTACACTATCACAACACCAGAGTCAAGTACTGGACAATACTACACATATATACTTGTTACTACACTATCACAACACCAGAGTCAAGTACTGGACAATACTACACATATATACTTGTTACTACACTATCACAACACCAAAGTCAGGTACTCCATAATACTACACATATATACTTGTTACTACTGTATCACAACACCAGAGTCAAGTACTCCACAATACTACACTTATATCCTTGTTACTACACCATCACAACACCAGAGTGATACGTATTGTATCAATAGAATATCGACAATACACAATACACAATACACACACACCTAAATGTAAACAAAGGTCTGAACAAAACAGTGACGGCTCATTGTTCGCTAAATACTGTATTTTAATTCTACGTGTTTTTTTTGCGAATTCAACACTGTTCCAAAGCTATTGGTTGGCTGGGCGGCAAAGCATGATGGGAGCTGTTCATGTCAGCTTCACTGAGAGGGTTGTTGAGAACGATGTTGAGTTTTCAAGTTCAAACTAATGTTGTTAAAAAGTGAAAAATGAAACTTTTAAAGCGAGGAATGTTTCAACGTAACTTCAGAGTCAAATGTGCTTCTAGACTTTTTTTTTCCCTCTGAAATATTTGGCTCCATCTGGTCCCGGAGTAAAGCGAGAATATCTTAATGCTGTAACAATACCTGCCAGGCAGCATTGATCCAACATAAGTCTCATATCCTCTGCCAAAGCTTTCAGAATTTATTCGCCGCCACCTTTGACCCCAACAACTCCGGCTCACATCTCCATTTCCAAGGCTGACCTTCACCTCCACGGAGCTGCTGCCACCACTTTTACTGGAGTCCTGGCGGCCGGAGGCTGCGACGGAGCCAACCTGTGGATACGATCACGCACACTTCGTCTTTTATTACACAAGCTTTTTTTAAGAAACACAGAATTAGGGCATTTGTGTTCTTTACACGAGCGCCGTGGATGCTATTAGCAGGTGATGACACATTCATAACGCCGCAGGATCCACCAATGTTTGCTCTAAAGTAGGGCAGCTTTGAAGGAAAGACTTTTACCTTACATGGTCCTGCAGGTACTGAAGGTGTCGTTCAAGTCCAGCCAAAAAAACTTTCTTTGTCGTTGCTACCGTGTGTTGTGCGAGCGAGTTTCGAACACTACTGCTACGTTTTTTTCTTAAAGATTTAAAGAAATTCAAAATTTATATATATTATATATATATATTAATTTTTATCAAAGGATGAACAACTAAATTATTCTTATTATTATTCGAAATCTATTGATGAGAATAAAAACCCATAGATTGATAAATACTTATTATTTCAAACATTCATCAAATATGCAACTCATTTTGCAGACAAAAAGAAGAAAAAAAAGAAAGAAGCAAAACAATAACAAGAAACAAAACAGTTTGGAGCAAAAAATGTGCTTATATTTTAGGATTTTTAACTCTTTTTAGGACTTTTAAGATATTCTAAGTCTAAATAATATAACGTATAGAATGACCCAGAAAAATAATAAATCTGGAACAAAATATAGATTTAAAAAATCTAAAGATTGGTGGAAATGAGCTGCTTGGCAGAGGTCTGCGCCCTCTACTGATTTCTTTTTACTTAAACATGTTTTTATTTTAGAATAAAATCAAATATTGGTTTACTTTATGACCTGTATCGTCCATTATGTCATATCTTAGTGGAAAACAAACCAACAAGAAGTCAGACATATGAAGCGAGCAGTAGCTCCTCCGAGTACCAGGAGTAGATCTGGTCCCAGTAGAACCTCCTCACGCCTCCTTCCTCTCGTCCACAAACACATAAATCCTCGTACCTGCAGCAGCTGCGACGATTTATTTCTCGTTCATGTTGTTGTCGGCGCGACTCGCCAGCTTCTGCGCCGCGAGAGGAACTCGACGCAGGAAACATTCTGAACCGAAGACCCTGGCGCTCGTAAATAAGGCTCTCCTCCGAGATAAGAAGGTATTATTACCTCTGCCAAGGAGTGGCGTTGCTGTTATAAACGTCAGAGGCCGAAAAACCAAATCCAAGATCCCTTTCTTTAAGGGATCTGAACCCATGAAAGTTGATTTGACTTGTATGGCCTTTCTCCGCTTCTGCTAATGCGACTGTTACGTGAGTTTGGTGATAAAGTATCGTCGTTTTTTCAAAGTTTAAAGGTCAAATTTTCGTAATGCTAGCAAGCTAACATCCGTACCGGTGCGGCGGAAAAGATCCGACATCCTTGAGTTTCATTCCCAGCGTGACTTAATTCTCTTTCATACATTGACAATAAGATGAACTCCTTGGCAGAGGTATGCACCGTCTCAGTGCCTTTCTATCCGAGTCTCTGGAGAACCTCAGGGGTCACTCCATGTCTAGAAGGATCCGAGGTTCGCCAACACGAGCGGCGAGCCAAGATATTTCCATCAGCTGAAGGGATTTTTAGCTTCTTGACGACGAGCCTGAATGGACGTCTGTTCCGCTGAAGCCTCGGCGAAGGCGACTGTGTTTCTCACACTTCAGAACAGGATCAGCAGCAGCTGTTCGTGAAGACCAGGAGATCCACAGTCTCCGGAAGTGGTTACCTCTGCCAAGGAGCTTTAGGGGTCGTCTCTGTGTATCCGTCGGATGGTTAGAGATCTCTTAGTGTTGTTTTTTTTTAAAGGGAAATGTTCGTAAATCAAAGAAGAAATCGATGATAAAAATGACGATGTTTTGAATAACCATCCATTATTTTCAGAGTAATCTTTTTTTTAAGAGTTAAAGGAAAATGTTTTTGTTTATTTTAATGTAGCGACTAGAGTCTTCTTCTTCATCTTTGTCCGAAAAGACACATAAAAACATCCAAATTCCTCCAATTGTCTGTGACGTCCATCTTGGATTGAAGCCTGAACATGAGAGATTGTTCCTGAAAAAACTTAACTAAGTCTTTGTTTTGAGCTTGTTTTTAGCGCGGGATCCCAGTGTGTCAGGGTAAATCATGCAATTACAATGTGTTTCAATGACGATAAAGATAAACTACAGATAAAGAGAGAGAGATGGATGGATGGATGGATGGATAAACAATATTGATCCTCTGTCTCCTTTGGGAAATAGTTTCTCCAGCTCACAGCAACACAGACGATAGATTCATGAAACAAGAACAAAGTGCAATAAAAAGAAATTGCAAGATGACACAGTCTAAATATAAAGATGAAGAACATGGATCAACATACAGATTTATTTAAGTTAAATTACTCAGAAAATAATCCCAACCCTTAGCCGACTTGATCGCGAGTAGAAAATGTTTAAACTTTTAATGGATCCTGAAAGTTTTCCCCCCAAAATTACTTTTATTATATTATTTTTTATGTATTTCATTAGTTTGATTCCAGCAGCTGCACTTTGATCAATTATCAAACTTAATAAACCTCTTCTTTGTCATGTTCTGTCAGCATTATTTTGTGGATAACTAGTATTTTTGAATGTCGTATTAATTTGGATCAAAACCCAGAGCTTGGTGATGCTTTTTGGTTTGTTTACTGTTGTTTACACAAACTGTTCTTCTTGGGCGTGGTGTTTTCATCGCAAAAAAATTGAAGTCAATTTAGTTCCTTGGCAGAGGTATGAGCCGTCCCAGTGCTTCTCCGGCGTGAGAAGGTGTTTGCTGCTGTGGATGTGAAGGTCGTGTGTTCAGGAGGTTAGAAACACTGCATCAGGATCTGCAGTGTCTGCAGAGGTGGTTTTTCTGCTGAGTCACAGCCAGGACCTGCTCAACACTGCCCCTCTCTGGCGGCTCCGGCTCATCGCTCCGCCGGGGGGGAAAATGATGGCAGCGATATCTGGAGTTTCCACATGTGATCCGTGAGCTCCGGAGCCAACGGTTCTGCCACGACTGTGTGTGAAGCTGCAGCTTTGTCAGCAGGAAACGTCCACTAATGCAGCACAGATGTGGCTCCATCGTTTCTACCGTTTCTCTCGCCATCGTCACCAAAGTGTCCGAATCACGATCATCTTCTGACTCCATCTTCTCTGTCTCTGCAGAGAAACTCTACAACTCCAGCGGCCGAGACCTTCGTCGAGCTCTCTTCTCGCTCAAGCAGATCTTCCAGGTAACTTTTCATCAAAACCGTTGAAAAAAAGTTTTTATTTTGGTCTGAGACAGTTTGTCTTCGTGGCAGCGGCGGCGGCGGCTCCGGGTCCAGGTCCAGGTTCTGGTCAGACTTTCTCACACTGAGCCGGGCCTGGCAGGCCCCGGAGTGGGGGAGGGAGGGTGAGAGTCAGGAGGGAGAGACGGTGGGAGATTAGCAGCAGAAAAAACCTCAGCGTTTTTAAAATAGAATTGAGGAGATTTATGGCTGTTTTCATCCACGGACCCCCTGCTGAGAGACGAGCTGGACTCGTCGTGCTCGGCGTTAACCGCCGTCTTCCTCCTGCCGGGACAGAACCGGTCGCCCCGTTTGCTCTTAAATAACCCAGATGTGGAGACGCAGCAGTTTTTGTCATCAGACGTGGAAGAAAAACTGTTTTTAGTTCAGAGAAGCAGATTTCAGACTCTTGGAGGGATTTAAAAAAAAAAAAAAAAGGTTTTTGGAAATTTAGATTTGATTTCATGAATTGAAGTCGTCGCAGTCGTTTACCAAAATAAAGTTTAAACATTTTCATACACATTATATTGAGACATACACATATAAAAAATAATAACAATAATAAATACATACATAAAACAATGATCCTCTGACGGAAAACTCATAAATTCAACACAAATAATGACAAATTATTATCGTATTATATCAACAACAATAAAGAAAAACAGAAGTACAAAAGTGGAAGGAGGTAGTTTTATATACATATGAACGTCTGTTTATTACCATATATGACATATTCGTGTAATACACGAAGAACACTGAGTATCCAAGTCACCATCAGGTCATTACAAAAACACAATCGTACAAGAAAACCAATGAAAACGATAGAAAACATAAACCATTGAGGTACGACTAACACTCAGTTACTGTATTAAAATGTTGTAAATCAGTTTAATTTCACACATTCACACCTAAAAGAAAAGGTCAGAGTGTCATAGTTTATTTGGCAACACAAGATAAAGTATCAAACATTAACATATGGAAATTCCTCAAATAGAATAAAGATGATAACTTTATAGATGGATCTTAAGATGAAGGCGAACAAATCTTTTTATTTGCTATTTTTCATACATTCCTTTTGATAAGATTCTGCTTCTCCGATCCACCATTTTGACTTTCCACTAACTTTAGACCCGCCCTCAACAAATTGACATTCTTAGCCAAACTTCATCTACTTCCTGTTATGGTGATATTTAACTACTTCAGGTCAGGAAGTATTCTGAGCTACTTCCTGTTATGGGGATCTTTAAGTGCTTCACTTCCAGAAGTATACTGGGCTACTTCCTGTTATGATGATATTTAGCTTCTTCAGGTCAGGAAGTATACCGAGCTACTTCCTGTTATGGTGATATTCAACTACTTCAGTTCGGGAAGTATATTGGGCTACTTCCTGTTATGGTGATATTTAATTACATCAGTTCAGGAAGTATACTGGACTACTTCCTGTTATGGTGATATTTAACTACTTCAGTTCAGGAAGTATAATGGGCTACTTCCTGTTATGGTGATATTTAACTACATCAGTTCAGGAAGTACACTGGAATACTTCCTGTTATGGTGATATTTAACTACTTCAGTTCAGGAAGTACTGTATAATGGGCTACTTCCTGTTATGGTAATATGTAACTACTTCCGTTCAGGAAGTACACTGGAATACTTCCTGTTATGGTAATATTTAACTACATCCGTTCAGGAAGTATAATGGACTACTTCCTGTTATGGTGATATTTAACTACATCAGTTCAGGAAGTATAATGGGCTACTTCCTGTTATGGTAATATTTAACTACTTCCGTTCAGGAAGTACACTGGAATACTTCCTGTTATGGTAATATTTAACTACATCCGTTCAGGAAGTATAATGGGCTACTTCCTGCTATGGTGATATTTAACTACAGCAGTTCAGGAAGTATACTGGGCTACTTCCTGCTATGGTGATATTTAAATCATTCACTTTCTGAAGTACACTGGTCTACTTCCTGTTATGGTGATATTTAAATCATTCACTTTCTGAAGTACACTGGTCTACTTCCTGTTATGGTGATATTTAAATCCTTCACTTTCTGAAGTATACTGGGCTACTTCCTGTTATTGTGATATTCAACTACTTCAGGTCAGGAAGTACACTGAGCTACTTCCTGTTATTGTTATATATTTACCTATTTCTTGTTCTGTCTACATACAGTTCAGGACAAGTTCAGTTGATTAATTTATTGTTGGGTTATACTGAGCTACTTCCTGTTTGGCAGATTTGCCTAGTTTTTGGTTTGCAATTTGACAAACCGTAGGAAATCGAGTCACATTTGTTGTGAACATACTTTGAGGAAGTACAGGGAGGGGAAGGGGCGGGACATTTGGCACCAGATGTTTGATTGACATGTCTTCTGTTTTTACATACGGCACGTTTTAGTGTTTAATCTACAATTAAATTGTCTTTTTTTCCAAGAACTTGTGAACACGTGTCTCTGTTGCAGGACGACAAGGACCTGGTGCACGAGTTCGTCGTGGCCGAAGGACTGACGTGTTTAATCAAAGTGGGCGCCGAGGCCGACCAGAACTACCAGAACTACATCCTCAGGGGTACGTTTTCTCCCCCGTACTTTCTCACCCCTGGATTTATGGCCGGAGCGCGAGCGAGGATGTTATTAATCAGCGCCGTAACACTTTCGCCGCCATAAACCCGTCCAGAACCACATGTGTTTACACGCCGCTCGTGAATTGATGGACCGGCCCGACGACCTCCTCGCTCGCACTCGGGTCGTGTGTAAACACACGCAGACATGTGTGGCAGGTGGACGCTGGATTTATCTGCCCGGCGGTGACGGGGCGTCATTTGTGTCCGGGGTGGGTGGGGTCATGAATTTGAAGCCTACGAGGAGAGTCAAGGTCAGGGTTTTAGGGCCTGCTGGGTGAGGCGGGTCACTCCAGCGCCTCGTTAACCTTCAGGATATTGTCGGCAGTTAAACTAATTTGCTTTTCTACTCTTTTGTCTAGTTTTTCTACTTCAGTCTTCCATCTTCTGTTCTGTCCATCTTTGTTTTATTGTAGGTCGTTGCCTCACAAAGTAGTTAAAGTGAAACTTTCACCGATCCGTCATTAACACGTCGATGCTTTCTTTGTTGAGCTGCTACACAAAAACTACACAAAACACACACTTACTGCTCAAGCAACTTTTCCTCATGTACTTTAACTTGACTACTTATTATGTCTTTGGATATTTAAGTACTTCTGTCTCTGGGTATTCTACTACTTCTGTCTTTGGATATTTAAGTACTTCTGTATTTGGGTATTCTACTACTTCTGTATTTGGATATTTAAATACTTCTGTCTCTGGGTATTCTACTACTTCTGTCTTTGGATATTTAAGTACTTCTGTCTCTGGGTATTCTACTACTTCTGTATTTGGATATTTAAATACTTCTGTCTCTGGGTATTCTACTACTTCTGTCTTTGGATATTTAAGTACTTCTGTATTTGGATATTCGACTACTTCTGTCTTTGGATATTTAAGTACTTCTATCTCTGGATATTCGACTACTTCTGTCTTTGGATATTTAAGTACTTCTGTATTTGGATATTCGACTACTTTTGTCTTTGGATATTTAAGTACTTCTGTATTTGGATTTTTGACTACTTCTGTCTTTGGATATTTAAGTACTTCTGTCTTTGGATATTCAACTACATCTGTCTATGGATACTCGAGTACTTCTGTCTTGTGATATTCGACTACTTCTGTCTATGGATACTCGAGCACTTCTGTCTTTGGATATTCAATTACTTCTGTCTATGGATACTCAAGCACTTCTGTCTTTGGATATTCAAATACTTCTGTCTATGGATACTCGAGTACTTCTGTTTTTGGATATTCAAATACTTCTGTCTTTGGATATTCAACTACTTCTGTCTTTGGATATTCAACTACTTCTGTCTATGGATACTCAAGTACTTCTGTCTTCAGATATTCGACTACTTCTGTCTTTGGATATTTAAGTACTTCTATCTCTGGATATTCGACTACTTCTGTCTTTGGATATTTAAGTACTTCTGTATTTGGATATTCGACTACTTTTGTCTTTGGATATTTAAGTACTTCTGTATTTGGATTTTTGACTACTTCTGTCTTTGGATATTTAAGTACTTCTGTCTTTGGATATTCAACTACATCTGTCTATGGATACTCGAGTACTTCTGTCTTGTGATATTCGACTACTTCTGTCTATGGATACTCGAGCACTTCTGTCTTTGGATATTCAATTACTTCTGTCTATGGATACTCGAGCACTTCTGTCTTTGGATATTCAAATACTTCTGTCTATGGATACTCGAGTACTTCTGTTTTTGGATATTCAAATACTTCTGTCTTTGGATATTCAACTACTTCTGTCTTTGGATATTCAACTACTTCTGTCTATGGATACTCGAGCACTTCTGTCTTTGGATATTCAAATACTTCTGTCTATGGATACTCGAGTACTTCTGTTTTTGGATATTCAAATACTTCTGTCTTTGGATATTCAACTACTTCTGTCTTTGGATATTCGACTACTTCTGTCTATGGATACTCAAGTACTTCTGTCTTCAGATATTCAACTACTTCTGTCTTTGGATATTCAACTACATCTGTCTATGGATACTCGAGTACTTCTGTCTTGTGATATTCGACTACTTCTGTCTATGGATACTCAAGCACTTCTGTCTTTGGATATTCAACTACTTCTGTCTATGGATACTCAAGCACTTCTGTCTTTGGATATTCAACTACTTCTGTCTATGGATACTTGAGTACTTCTGTCTTCGGATATTGAACTACTTTTGTCTTTGGATATTCAACTACTTCTGTCTATGGATACTCGAGTACTTCTGTTTTCGGATATTCAAATACTTCTGTCTTTGGATATTCAACTACTTCTGTCTTTGGATATTCGACTACTTCTGTCTATGGATACTCAAGTACTTCTGTCTTCAGATATTCAACTACTTTTGTCTTTGGATATTCAACTACTTCTGTCTCTGGGTATTCTACTACTTCTGTCTTTGGATATTTAAGTACTTCTGTATTTGGATATTCGACTACTTCTGTCTTTGGATATTTAAGTACTTCTGTCTCTGGATATTCGACTACTTCTGTCTTTGGATATTCAACTACTTCTGTCTATGGATACTCTAGTACTACTGTTTTTGGATATTCAAATACTTCTGTCTTTGGATATTCAAATACTTCTGTCTTTGGATATTCGACTTCTTCTGTCTATGGATACTCGAGTACTTCTGTCTTTGGATATTCAACTACTTCTGTCTTTGGATATTCAACTACTTCTGTCTATGGATACTCGAGCACTTCTGTCTTTGGATATTCAAATACTTCTGTCTATGGATACTCGAGTACTTCTGTTTTTGGATATTAAAATACTTCTGTCTTTGGATATTCAACTACTTCTGTCTTTGGATATTCGACTACTTCTGTCTATGGATACTCAAGTACTTCTGTCTTCAGATATTCAACTACTTCTGTCTTTGGATATTCAACTACATCTGTCTATGGATACTCGAGTACTTCTGTCTTGTGATATTCAACTACTTCTGTCTATGGATACTCGAGTACTTCTGTCTTGTGATATTCAACTACTTCTGTCTATGGATACTCAAGCACTTCTGTCTTTGGATATTCAACTACTTCTGTCTATGGATACTCGAGTACTTCTGTCTTGTGATATTCGACTACTTCTGTCTATGGATACTCGAGTACTTCTGTCTTGTGATATTCGACTACTTCTGTCTATGGATACTCGAGTACTTCTGTCTTGTGATATTCAACTACTTCTGTCTATGGATACTCAAGCACTTCTGTCTTTGGATATTCAACTACTTCTGTCTATGGATACTCGAGTACTTCTGTCTTCGGATATTGAACTACTTTTGTCTTTGGATATTCAACTACTTCTGTCTATGGATACTCGAGTACTTCTGTTTTCGGATATTCAAATACTTCTGTCTTTGGATATTCAACTACTTCTGTCTTTGGATATTCGACTACTTCTGTCTATGGATACTCAAGTACTTCTGTCTTCAGATATTCAACTACCTTTGTCTTTGGGTATTCTACTACTTCTGTCTTTGGATATTTAAGTACTTCTGTCTTTGGATATTTAAGTACTTCTGTCTTTGGATATTTAAGTACTTCTGTCTCTGGATATTCGACTACTTCTGTCTTTGGATATTTAAGTACTTCTGTATTTGGATATTCGACTACTTTTGTCTTTGGATATTTAAGTACTTCTGTATTTGGATTTTTGACTACTTCTGTCTTTGGATATTTAAGTACTTCTGTCTTTGGATATTCAACTACATCTGTCTATGGATACTCGAGTACTTCTGTCTTGTGATATTCGACTACTTCTGTCTATGGATACTCAAGCACTTCTGTCTTTGGATATTCAATTACTTCTGTCTATGGATACTCGAGCACTTCTGTCTATGGATATTCAAATACTTCTGTCTATGGATTCTCGAGTACTTCTGTTTTTGGATATTCAAATACTTCTGTCTTTGGATATTCAACTACTTCTGTCTTTGGATATTCGACTACTTCTGTCTATGGATACTCAAGTACTTCTGTCTTCAGATATTCAACTACTTTTGTCTTTGGATATTCAACTACTTCTGTCTATGGATACTCAAGTACTTCTGTCTTCAGATATTCAACTACTTTTGTCTTTGGATATTCAACTACTTCTGTCTATGGATACTCGAGTACTACTGTTTTTGGATATTCAAATACTTCTGTCTTTGGATATTCAAATACTTCTGTCTTTGGATATTCGACTACTTCTGTCTATGGATACTCGAGTACTTCTGTCTTTGGATATTCAACTACTTCTGTCTTGTGATATTCGACAACTTCTGTCTTGTGATATTTGATTACTTATGACTTGTGATATTCGACTACTACATGTTCCGGCAGTATTCAGCTAGTTCCTGTTTAGTGTGATTTTAGTGTTTTGAGTGACTTTTAGCTACTTCCTCTTCTGCAAGTTTCAGCTACTTCCTGTTTGAGCGGTGAAATTTAGCTACTTCCTGGTATGTGGCATTATGTTTGTGTATTTTCGGTTACTTCCTGTACGATGACATTCGTGATATGCAAATATTTTCTCTTCTGGCAACATATAGCTACTTCCTGTTATGTCAAATTCAGCCTTTTCCTGGTTAGTTTCATTTGGCTACTTCCTGTTCTGTGACATTAAGCTACTTCCTGCTTGGGCCAAACCTGGCTACTTCCTGTTTGGTGAAATACTGTTACTTCCTTTTAGGATGTTCTTTGGTTACTTCTTGTTCATTTCATATTTTCTACTTCCTGTACAGCTAACATTTGTCTTTTCCAGTTCGGAAACAAAAATGTGCCTACTTCCTGTTAATATGGTAACTTCCTGTACAAGATGGCCGACGGTCCATTTTCTACCGACACCAGCAACATTTGACCTTGACTGGTTTGATAAAAGATTGTTTTTTTTAGGTTTTACTCTTGAAATCTGTCTTATGTTGGTTGATTGATCTTTAAAAACACAAACTAAGAAACACAGTAAAACGTCATTGAAGTGGTTCGTGGTCTTGACCCAGTTTCTCTGGGAGGAGGAAGTTCTGGCTGTAGATCTTCTCCCTCGTGTTCTGTGAACACGTGTAGAAGAACAGATGCTGCACAAATCGATGTGTTTCTGGTGCTTTCCTGTCCGAGCATCAATGGAAGACTTGATCGCTCCATCGTGGAGTCCCTGAAGGCAACATCTGCTCTGAAGCACATCTGTCCGTCATGTGGTCTCCTCGCTCTTCACATTCCTGGACGTTTGAAGCCGAATGTACGTTTAGATTCCTCAACATTCTTGGGTTTCAAACTTTTCAAGTAAAAGTTGAAGAATCTGATGATGTTTGGATGAATATCTTGATGTTTCTCTGTCGACCTGAAGAACATCTCTCTCTTTCTACTTGATGTTTCTCTGTCGACGTGAGGAACATCTCTCTCTTTCTTCTTGATGTTTCTCTGTCGATGTGAGGAACATCTCTCTCTTTCTTCTTGATGTTTCTCTGTCGATGTGAGGAACATCTCTCTCTTTCTACTTGATGTTTCTCTGTCGATGTGAGGAACATCTCTCTCTTTCTACTTGATGTTTCTCTGTCGATGTGAGGAACATCTCTCTCTTTCTACTTGATGTTTCTCTGTCGATGTGAGGAACATCTCTCTCTTTCTACTTGATGTTTCTCTGTCGATGTGAGGAACATCTCTCTTTCTTCTTGATGTTTCTCTGTCGATGTGAGGAACATCTCTCTCTTTCTACTTGATGTTTCTCTGTCGATGTGAGGAACATCTCTCTCTTTCTACTTGATGTTTCTCTGTCGATGTGAGGAACATCTCTCTCTTTCTACTTGATGTTTCTCTGTCGATGTGAGGAACATCTCTCTCTTTCTGCTTGATGTTTCTCTGTCGATGTGAGGAACATCTCTCTCTTTCTACTTGATGTTTCTCTGTCGATGTGAGGAACATCTCTCTCTTTCTACTTGATGTTTCTCTGTCGATGTGAGGAACATCTCTCTCTTTCTTCTTGATGTTTCTCTGTCCATGTGAGGAACATCTCTCTCTTTCTACTTGATGTTTCTCTGTCGACCTGAGGAACATCTCTCTCTTTCTACTTGATGTTTCTCTGTAGACGTGAGGAACATCTCTCTCTTTCTACTTGATGTTTCTCTGTCGACCTGAGGAACATCTCTCTCTTTCTACTTGATGTTTCTCTGTAGACGTGAGGAACATCTCTCTCTTTCTACTTGATGTTTCTCTGTCGACCTGAGGAACATCTCTCTCTTTCTACTTGATGTTTCTCTGTAGACGTGAGGAACATCTCTCTCTTTCTACTTGATGTTTCTCTGTCGACCTGAGGAACATCTCTCTCTTTCTACTTGATGTTTCTCTGTCGATGTGAGGAACATCTCTCTCTTTCTACTTGATGCTTCTCTGTAGACGTGAGGAACATCTCTCTGTTTCTACTTGATGTTTCTCTGTAGACGTGAGGAACATCTCTCTCTTTCTACTTGATGTTTCTCTGTCGATGTGAGGAACATCTCTGTCTTTCTATTTGATGTTTCTCTGTAGACGTGAGGAACATCTCTCTCTTTCTACTTGATGTTTCTCTGTAGACGTGAGGAACATCTCTGTCTTTCTACTTGATGTTTCTCTGTAGACGTGAGGAACATCTCTCTCTTTCTACTTGATGTTTCTCTGTAGACGTGAGGAACATCTCTCTCTTTCTACTTGATGTTTCTCTGTAGACGTGAGGAACATCTCTCTCTTTCTACTTGATGTTTCTCTGTCGATGTGAGGAACATCTCTGTCTTTCTACTTGATGTTTCTCTGTCGATGTGAGGAACATCTCTGTCTTTCTACTTGATGTTTCTCTGTCGATGTGAGGAACATCTCTCTCTTTCTACTTGATGTTTCTCTGTCGATGTGAGGAACATCTCTCTCTTTCTACTTGATGTTTCTCTGTCGATGTGAGGAACATCTCTCTCTTTCTACTTGATGCTTCTCTGTCGATGTGAGGAACATCTCTGTCTTTCTACTTGATGTTTCTCTGTCGACCTGAGGAACATCTCTCTCTTTCTACTTGATGTTTCTCTGTAGACGTGAGGAACATCTCTCTCTTTCTACTTGATGTTTCTCTGTCGATGTGAGGAACATCTCTCTCTTTCTACTTGATTTTTCTCTGTAGATGTGAGGAACATCTCTTTCTTTCTACTTGATGTTTCTCTGTCGATGTGAGGAACATCTCTCTCTTTAAACTTGATGTTTCTCTGTAGACGTGAGGAACATCTCTCTCTTTCTACTTGATGCTTCTCTGTCGATGTGAGGAACATCTCTCTCTTTCTACTTGATGCTTCTCTGTCGATGTGAGGAACATCTCTCTCTTTCTACTTGATGTTTCTCTGTAGACGTGAGGAACATCTCTCTCTTTCTACTTGATGCTTCTCTGTCGATGTGAGGAACATCTCTCTCGTTCTACTTGATGTTTCTCTGTAGATGTGAGGAACATCTCTCTCTTTCTACTTGATGTTTCTCTGTCGATGTGAGGAACATCTCTCTCTTTCTACTTGATTTTTCTCTGTAGATGTGAGGAACATCTCTTTCTTTCTACTTGATGTTTCTCTGTAGACGTGAGGAACATCTCTCTCTTTCTACTTGATTTTTCTCTGTCGATGTGAGGAACATCTCTCTCTTTCTACTTGATGTTTCTCTGTAGACGTGAGGAACATCTCTGTCTTTCTACTTGATGTTTCTCTGTAGACGTGAGGAACATCTCTGTCTTTCTACTTGATGTTTCTCTGTAGACCTGAGGAACATCTCTCTCTTTCTACTTGATGTTCCCGACACGGCTGTAAGTCACAGAACCTTCACTTCCTGGTCTCCAGAGTGAGAACCTCCGAGAAGACATTTGTACTTTCATGGCCTCGTAAAACAGTCAAAGATGTTTTTCTTTTCTTTGTCAAAGACAAACCAGTTTTTACATCATATTTTCATATTTTGAACTTTATTGTATTTTATTGATATTATAATTATCTTCTTTATTCATTATTACCTCTGCCAAGGAGGTCACTGGTAGAATTATGTACTATTTCAAGAGTGGCTAAAAAAAGAGTAATTTTGCATTTTTTTAAATATAAATTTCTACTTTTATTTTGTACTAAAAGTATTTATTCTAACTAGGACAGTGACATAATTAAAAATATAATAATAGAAATAAAATATAAATATGAAATAAAAATATAAAGTAAAGATATAAAATAAAATAAAAAGATACAATTATAAAATAATTATAAAAATAAAAATGTCAAATAAAACAAATTGAAACATAAAATTAAAAAAAAAAAATGAAAACATAAATTAAAAACAGCATAAAAACATAAATTAAAAACAGCATAAAAACATAAAATAAAAATCTGAATTTAAAAAATATAAAATTAAAACATAAAATAAAAATATATATAAAACAAATATAAAAACATGAAATGTCATAAACCTTTTATTTAAAAAAAAAAAATTCAAAGCTGACTCTTCGTCAATAAAATTCAAAGCTTCACAAAAGTAAAACTAAATCTCCTATGATCTCGTCGGACCTACTTTTTCTATTTTCATCTTATCAAAGTCAGTTTTGGCAAAATGTTTGAAGCCAATTCAAGTTTAATTCTATAATTCGGGGGAAAATGTGATTTTAGGTTGAAGTCATGGTTGATTCGTGCTCACTGTCGTCTTCGGTTCAGAATCACACGACGACTCTCTTAGTAAGAATCCACGACGCCTCATCTCTCACTTCATGAACGTTACGCTGACCTCAGATCAGATGAACCACGAGCCAAAATGTTCTCTGTGTCTTTGTGTAAATGTTGCTCCTGTGTTGAATAATCCTCAAGTTTTTACTCTTTGTTTGTCAACACGTTTGCTTTGAGTTGATGTTTGGCTCTCGTGTGAGCGCCCCCTAGTGTCTGGAGGTGATGAGTGAGTAACAACTGAAACCAAACTATCGTGACAGACGTCCAGAGATCTTTCTCTCTTTCTCTTGATACGATGAATCAAACTCCAAGTCTGAGTCATTTGTTCTCCAACTGTAGGTTTCTTTAACATCTTAATTATTGTTGTTATTATTTTTCTAAAAAGAATCGACACAGACTTTTTTCTCTCCAGAAAACTCCTCCAGCTCTTCTGGGAAAGTACGAGACATTCTTTAGTGTCTTGGGTCTGACCCAGGTCTCCTCCCACTGACAGTTGTTCAACTGTGAGTCTCCTCACTTTACTAAATATAATTCATTAAGTTCTCGAGCCTCTTTATTTAACTTAATTAATCTTTCTACTTGTTTTATATTATTTATTATTTATTTATTATTATAACTATTATTATTTCACTTGTATTTATTTTTTTACTTGTTTTTATATCATTATTATTATTTATACCTTTATTATTATTACTACTATTATTTTTACTTTTATTTTTTATTATAACTATTATTATTTGACTTGTATTTATGTTTTTACTTGTTTTACTATTATTATTATTATTATTCATACCTCTATTATTACTATTACTATTATTCTTGCTTTTATTATTATTTTTATTACAACTATTATTATTATTACTTTTATTATTATTACTATTATTATTTTCCCTAAAATTTGAGTTAACTTAATTTATAATATATGTAAATATATAAAACTGTACAAATATAACAATAATATTGTTTCTTTTGTTTTTATTCTGAAAAACTTTTTATAAATATTTAACAAATTAACCTTTTTGTGAATTTCTTCATGACTTGTTTTATTTCAATCGTACTAAAAAATATATAATATAATAAATAAATAGATCCTAATTGAAGATTGTTTACAAATAAACTATAAATCTTATTCAAATTTTTATTACTTCAATATTTTTGTTTTCATACTATCAACGTACGATGATTGTCTAAAATATATATTAATAATAGAAATCATTATTATTAAAGCTACTTTTTTCATCTTTTGTCAAATAACTGTGACTGACCTACATCTGAAGACCAACGTATGCGACGTACAGTGAAGCTTCTGCTGGTCTGGGAGCAGCTTTCCTGCACATTCCTGTCGGAGGATAATTGGAGGATCGAGTGAGCGAGTCGAGGAAACACGTGGGTTCAAACCAGGGAACGTTTGCTTGAGAGAAATGGATTGTGAGAGTCCAGCGCCGCTGCCAGACTCATTGAACACTTCCAACTTTCTTTCCTTCCCATGATGCCGTTCATCTCTCCTGGAATCAGGCGCTGGTTGTGCGACATGTTGTTGTTTGTGTGCGATATGTTGGAGCTGCTGTGATGACTTCAACATTGTTGGATCAGATCCACGTTCAGATGCTCTTCCTGTTAACCCTCGTCCCACGTTATCCACGAGCGAAGGTTTCTCCGGGTCCTCGTCCTCGCCGACGGTCCCGCAGAAACGCTGACTCGTCTGGTTGCTTTTATAGCCGGGCCCGAAGTGGAAAGTGGCGGCGCTTTCATGACTCACTTCAGCAGGCGTGTGTGGAAACAGTTGTCGGTCGCGGACGGTAATTGCTGTGCGAGCGATTAGATGTTTCCTTTAAAACTCTTCTGACAAACCAGTTTCCACAATGAAGTGTAATTTTCTCGCTTTAATAGCGCGATGCTAATCTCAGCGCCGGCTCTCGCACTACTGTTTGGGATCTCGCTCGGAAAACTGTCGGAATGTTTGTGTACGTGTACGGAATAGTCACGTGCAGGCGATAGCATGTTAGCTTGTTAACTTGTTGTCTTGATTAGCTTGTTAGCTTGTTAGCTTGATTAGCTTGATTAGGTTGTTAGCGTGTTGGCTTGTTAGCTTGATTAGGTTGTTAGCTTGTTGGCTTGTTGGCTTGTTA